>NC_031783.1:1360422-1400827 GCF_001522545.3 Parus major
GGGATGTGCCACCCAGGGCTGGCAGCTGCCAGCCAGCAGAACAGGGCAGCTGGGGTGGAAGACACAGGGAGCAGGGCTGGGGACACCTCAGAGCTGGCTCTGTCAGGCACAAGGTTCTCAGTAGGTGCCATCACCTACTGAAGGAGGCCTGGACATCCACAGGATAAGCAAGATAACACAGAAATTGCATTTGGAAGTGAGACATCCCATGGAAGCCCCAGAGGTTGGGAGCAGGCCCAGGGAAGTTAATCCTGTCCTGAACAGGAATATGGGCAGAAAAATAAGGGCTACTCTTCTGCTGGATTGGACCCACCACTCTGAGGTCAATATTAATCTCAAACATTTCTCCTAATCAGCTTCTCTGTGGATTCTCATCTTTTTCCAGAAAAGCTCACAGAGAATGTCAGGAGAGAGCAGAACTACTGATATTTCCAAATTCCAACCTTCTTCCCTAGTTACACTCTGCAAAACAAGTGCTGCCCTTCCTTCTCAGGAATGACAACAACTGTTTCTACTACAGCAGATCTGGATTCAAAGGTCCCTCCTAATTCAGAAATATATTATTTAGTCTAGAAGATATCATCAGACCAACACATGGGAAAGAAAGTTTGATTTTGGAATTTTGTGGGAAAAATGCATTAGGAGACATTCCTCAAGTTTGTCTTGGCCTGATACAGGGCCAAAAACCATCCAAACCTGTCCCCAAGAATATTAATTTTGGAACAGATAAAATATTTAATTCCAGCATACTGAAGAGACCAACTCCAGTTTAAAGTATAAAATACCTTTAAAGGCTAATGAAACCTATTTTTTTTCTACACTCCAAAACATACTGCCTGCACAGCTTTTTTGTTTTAGGGGAAAAAAAGTTCCATTGTTTATTTTTCTTGAAAAAAAGAAAATAGCTTTCCCTCCTCCTCCAACTCCCCCACACTCCAGATGAAAAACCTGATGCCAAGAGAAATGAAAATAAGCTCCTTGCTTAGTGCTACTGACTGAGTCTGCTGCTTGGGTGGTGCCTACCGTCGGGGCTGGCAGCCTCTGGGGGAGGGCAGGGGCTGGCAGCCGGCTCCCTGCTGGTGCCAGCAGCCCCAGAATCCAGCAGGATGTCACCAGGGACCCGTCCCACAGCCGGGGCTCGCTCCTCCTTCGCGGCGGGAGGGCTCCAGCGAGGGATGAACGTGATCCCTTGGGAGATCAGCTCCTTCAGGTAGTGCTCAATCACCTCCTTGCCCTGAAAGGGAAAACTCTTATTAGGAAAAAGCCTCCTCCAGAACCAGCAAGGCACAGGAGTTTCCTCAGGACAGATGATTAATGGTGTTAAGGATAAAAGAGGGGGGAAATCTCTCCTTCCATCCTCATGATCCTGTCAAAAAACCTCCAGTATGAAAAATCCCCTGTGAATGATGAATTACAATAATGGCCAGGCAAATCCCAGTCTCTGGCTGCTTTTCTAACACTTTTACCCCATCCTCCTGCTCCCAAACCCAATTAGCTGCCCTGTTCCTCTGCAGCCCAGAGCCACTGACCCAAGCCCAAGCTCTGGAGATGGGGGGCAATCTTCACCCAGAACTTTCCCTTCCTGCACAAGAAGAGTGTCCCCAGTGTCCGAGGAGCCTGGCACCCACTGCCATCCTCCTGACAGGGCACAGCCTGCCCCATCCCTGCACAGACACATTCCAGATCATTCTGTGCTCTTTGCATGCAGGCTTTGCCTTCCTTTGCCCAAGTGAGGGATTTCAGAGCCATAAGCAAGGGCACAAAACTACACTGGATCTGTTTACAGAGGCAAATAGAGGAGCTGGGCTGTTCTGGCAGCCAGGGAAGCCCACCTTACCCGTTTGATGTTGGAGGTGTACTGCTTCATGGCAATTTTTTCCACGGTGCTTTCAAAGCCAAAAAATGATTTGATGTCGAGAGAGGCTGACTGCTCAAAGCATGTCCACTCCTCGTTCTCAGGGTGAACCTGCAGCCAGGGGAACACACAGGAGGGGTGGTTTAACCTCCACAGCTGCAGAGAGGGGGCAGAGGAGGCACTGCAGACCTGGATTGACCAGCCAGGTTCATTCCCACTGTGAGAACTCATCGTGAACTGGACAGCCAGACTTTTGCTAACCCAACGTTCTTCACACACAAAAGAAAATCAAGATTTAAACCCATCCCTGCCCCAGCAGACCTGAACTGTGGTAGCAAAAGCTGCACAAAAATAACAGTGGAACAGCCCACTTCAAACCATCATGTCAAGGTCTCTTCATAGAAAGACAGGGATGGCCTTGTGGAACATGCAATTAAAACTCTTACATGAGCAAAGAAGAAAAATGCAAACCAGGTTTCTTTTTATGTTTTGGATGGGAGACTAACATCAGCCTTCTCCCCAGAATGCTGGGGATGTGGCAGAGCAGGAGTTTCCCCACTCTTCAGCTCAACATACACCTTTCCCTTATTTCCCCTCTGTTGCTCTATATATGGTATAATCTCTTCCTCTTTCAAACTTAACCCTTTCCTGAGAAGGCTCTGCCTTCTCTCTGCAGGTGCTGCTGTTCACAGACTGACACAAAAGAAAAACAACTCCAGCCCCCACACAAAGATACCATAAAAGACAGATTCCTGGGGGAGATATTAAATAACTGCAGGAGCAGGATCATATTTCTCCAAGTTGCCTCAGAGAGTGCTGCAGAAAAGGAAAGATGAGAATAAACCTGCTTCCGGTGCACTCTGGCAGGGAAAAGGGAACTGGTAAAAATAGAGCAGGGAACCATCTTGAGGATGCAGCCAGCAGCTCCCACCCTGTTCCCCTCAAAGTCCAGATGCTGACGTTTCCTTCCTAAGGACACAGCCAAAATCAGCAAGTGTAACAATCTCAGAGCTGACCTGGGAGCACTTCAGACCTTTGAGGATGATGGAAGTTTGATTTACAGCAGTTTTTAGGAAGCCTCATGCAGCCACCAAGCGATCTCTGGCTCAGAACACCCTCACCATCCAAAATGTTCACAGCTTTCCCACTCCTCCTCTTGCCTGAAGCTCTTTACAGCCTGCTTACTCCCAAGAAGCTGAGGTGCTGTCAAGTTGCCAGAAGGGCAGGTAAGTAACAGGATCTGGACATTTGTATAAGGAACAACAAGCAGGATCTGATTGCTTCCAGAAACAGCTGAGGCTATTTAATGGTGACTGGGCCCTCAGAGCACAGTGAAACACCTCAGAAACAGCCACAAAGGGAGACAGCCCAGGCCACAAACAAGGCTCAAGTCCTTTCTCTAAACCTTTAAAGCATGAAAATTACAGCAAACAACGTGCTAAAACTTTAACTGATTTGTGGGCAAAATTAATTAACAGACTTCACTCAGGCCCTTAAAATAATGAAGAGTAAGGGTTTAATTCTAGATATCTAGAAAAAGATATCTAGAATTCTAGATATCTTTTCTTAGCCTGAATTTCAATCAAAAAGAAACTGAGGGAACACCAGCAGTTCTGGAGCATCAATTCTGTTTTCCACTTTCACTTCAAGCGGGGAATCACAATCAACCCGAGGAAGTTTCTCAAGCTTTATGAAATCACAGAATCGTTTGGATGGACACACAGAATCAACTAGGTTGGAAGAGACCTTTAAAATCATTGAGACCTCAAAGCCCATCCAGTCCCACCCCCTGCCATGGCCAGGGACACCTTCCACTATCCCAGGTTGCTCCAAGCCCCAATGTCCAACCTGGCCTTGGACACTTCCAGGATCCAAGGGCAGCCACAGCTTCTCTGGGCACCCTGTGCCAGGGCCTCACCTCCCTCAGAGGGAAGAATTCCTTCCCAATGCCCAATTTGTCCATGGGAAGCCTGTCCTCCTTGTCTTGTTTCTCCAGGCCCTTCCTCCAAAGCAACTGAACAAACTCCCAGGCAGGACTCAACAGCCTTTCCAGCCCCAGAGTCTGTAATCACAGCCCAGTGTTGCAGAGGTGCTCAAACCCATTCAGGGACCTTCACCCTGTGTGTGAGTGCACAGTGTCCCCTCCCAGCACAGCCAGCCACAGCAGAGCTCTCACTGAGTAGCTGCAGGTCTCCCTGACCACCACACGGTTGGCAAAGGTCTCGTTGTGGGCTTCGATGCGGAGGGTTCTCTCTCTCCAGTTCACAGTGTTCTTCTGGATGAAGAAGACATACTCTACCCCTGCAATCTGAAGAGGAGGGGGGAAACACAGAGAGAAAAGAGTAACTTTAGGAGCCTTCATCTATCTGAGCCAGCCAACAAAATGCAGGCCTCTCTCTCCCAAGGTTCCACCTGCCTTCTTCAGCAGCCTGGGAGCATCCACATTCAACTTGCAGCTCCGCTCGATGACATGGATGGCTCCGTCCTCACTCCTGGATTCATGCAGGATTTCACTCCCCAGGAAGACTGGGATCTCTGGGCATGTAGGAAAGCGCTTCTCATAGGCCTAGAAGTGAAAATAAAGTAAATTTCAGCTTCTGGGTAAATCGATTTTAACTCTTTCTGAATTTATTAATTCCCTTACAGTGAAAGTCCAACAAAACTGAGGTCCCTGAACCCTGAGTCAGCCCCAGTTTGCTCAGAGGTGAAGTTAAAGCAGAGCAGGTACAAGCAGGGACAGCACCAAGCTGGTCACCAGCCAAGCATGTCCTAACATAACTTCTCCTTCACACATGAAGTAGTAACAGAATCCTGTTGTTGAAGAATACTAGGAAGGGAATCATCACTTCAGCATCAGGAAGCTCCTAACTAGCAAAAGCAAACACAGCTCTGCCAACTTCTGCTGGCTAAAGACTTGAATTTTATAATCTCTAGGTCAATACTGTCTGTATGAAGCCTTAAAATGTCATGTGCCAAACAGTTCTCTCAACAGTTCAGTTGCCCTCAACTATCAAAGGTATGACCAGCAATTACTGACTACTCACTTTGCCTCAATTTATCCATTTCTAAAAAACTCTGTCCTGGCTCTGAAATCTTCCCTGTTCTAATTAGCACATCCCTCTGAAAAATCCTTTCCCCAAAGCTTCTTTAGCAGCTCCAGCAGAAATCCAGTCTTTCGTGGCACCTGCAGTGAAGTTAACTTGCACAAACAGTACCTTGCTGCTGCTGCTCCTTCCCTAACTTTTAAATCTCTTATTATATTCTAAGATGTTTGCAGGATGGAATGTTTTCCTTGGATTTCTGAAAAACTTCTTGCATGTTGTGTTGCTGTTGTAAATATGTGGTAGCTGCACAAGCTGCCCAGAATTCCACTGCAGCTGTTCCAGGAAGAGAACCTGTGCTCTCCTGCCACCAGACTCTCAGAGCTCCACATCTCCATCAAAAGATGTTTTGACCATCATTCCAAGGCAATTCCTATAGGAACTGCTGTCATCTTCCCTTCTTCCAGAAGACACCATCATTTTATACAGCACAGAAAAAAAAAAATATTCATGAGTTCTCTGCCCCAAAAGCAAACATTGATGCTGGAGCTGTGCTGTCAGCTCCCCGTTAGCACAGCAATGCAAAGCCTGGATGCCCCTGCACAGATTCATGTGCCCTGCTCCCAAAATAGCCCAGGCACTTAAGGACACATTCCATATCTCCTGCTCCTGGACCTCTGGACGGGAAAGAAGTTATTTCAGATTGTTGTGTTGCTCCAGTATCAGGAGGGAAGTGCAGGCAGCTGCCAGCTGGAGCCCTGGCCAGAGCGAAGCACGCAGGTTTGAAACCCTGCTCTCCCAGTCCCTCAGCACTGTCCTGCTTGCTTTGCCACACTTCTCAGAGAACTTTTCCCATGTTCTTCTACCTGTGACTTTCACTCCTCAGCACAGGAATAACAAAACCAGCTTAGATAAATCCAGAATTCCCATGGTAAGTGACTGTTTCTAACACAGATTCACCTGGCTCCAGCCAAGAGAAGCACACTCGCTGCTTTAAGCAGCTTTATTTGTTAGGATGGGAATTCATGGATCTGTGTCAGGCATTGCCACAGGACACTCCCAGCCATCCTCTGCTGGTGCCCTTTGCTCCAGGGCTGCACACCTCAGTACCTGCTCTCTTCCCTGCACCTGCCAGCCCATTCACCTGCCCAGGCAGTCAACACCTCCTATCTGTGCTCCCACCTGCCCTCTTCCCAACCCTCCAGACTCCAAAGCACCATCCAGGGCTATCCTGAGGCCAAAGCCTTCACCTTGCTGGTCTCTTCTGTTCCAGCACATACAAAATGTATCTCTTCAGGCCACCCACTCTAAGTTACTGGAGTCCCAAGTGGTTGGACAGGGCACACTGATGAGAACACCTTCAGAGGCCACTGGCATACAAGAATATTTAGCAACTGGTTTTGAGCAGTTTGTCCCATGTCACTCCATACATGTGCCCCTAACACACTTGCAAAAAATGTCACTGAAAGCCCTTTCCTGAGAGAAGGCTGCCCCAATTAACTCCACAGCAAGGGAGGGCAGTGTGATAGGACAGTGGGAGAGGGTCTTAAACTAAAAGAGGACACACTTAAGTCAGATATTAGGAAGAAATTCTTCCCTGTGAGGATGTTGAGGCCCTGGCACAGGGTGCCCAGAGAAGCTGTGGCTGTCCCTGGATCCCTGGAAGTGTCCAAGGCCAGGCTGGATGGGGCTTGGAGCAGCCTGGGATAGTGGAAGGTGTCTCTGCCATGGCAGGGGTGGGACTGGATGGGCTCTAAGGTCCCTTCCCACCCAAGTTATCCAGTGATTCTGCTCTTTCAGGGGTGCAGCTGTGCCAGCAACATTTGAGGGAGTTTCCAGACAAACAAGAGCTGTTCTCCTGGGAGCAGGACCCTCCAAAGGCCTCACTTGAACAGCTTCACCTGTAAGTGCCCCCTCACCACAGAGAGGCCACAAGAGCCAGTCTGAAACCACCACTGAATCCAGGTGCCTGGAATCCCATCTGAAGGTAAAACCACTGGATCTCAACTTCCTTGCTTCTTTCTCCACTAAGTAGGGACTTGATTCAGCTGGAAACAAGCTCCCTAATAAAATGTCATTAGATCCAGCAAAAGTAAGACCAGGACTATGAGTGCAGCCACTTTTTCAGCGAACTAAACAACATCTGGAGCAGGAAGAGAGGCCAGGGCAGAGGCACATGGCAGTGCACAGCCTGGTGATATAACTGTGACACGAGCCCAAACACATCACCTAAATAGGGGGAACATTGCCATATTTGAGAAAGAATCCATATCCACATCGATATTAAGTCCTTTGCTAATCTTCTTTGCACAACAGCTCTAAAAATACAGCAGGGAAGATGCCTGAGATCACATGAAGGACAGCTGAAGCCCCACGCTGCAGTCACAGCAAAGCTGTTCCCAGAGCACCCAAACTTTCCACCCCTGCAGCCTGAGCTGAGCAGGAAAACAGCCCATTTCTGCACCCAGCATCCTCTTATCAAAATCAGCATCTCTGTGCAACAGCCCATTGCTGCTTCAACAGGGAAACTGAGGCAGGTTATAAAGACAGAGAAATACTTAATTTTTTTTGAGCCATCACAAGGCTGTTATGTCTCCTCCTCTGTGATTTTGCAGTCCAAGGTGGACAATAGATCATCCCACAGAAATTAAAGGCACAGAGTATTTAGTATTAATTGTTTTAATGCTGTGGCTGCCTGCACTTGCTCTTCCAGCTCCTTCCTGCAGGAGCTCTGCACTGAGCAGGATACAGGAACCAGGATTTGTCTCTTCCTTCTGTGCCTCTCCCTTCCCAGAAGGAACAACAGCAGTGTTGTGCCAGCACTGGGTGTTAAAAGCTCTACTGTGGGTCTGCACCTTAGACAGACATTGGGATGACTAAAGCCTCCAACAGGAGATCAGATATATATTTCAAATATATATATGCATAACAAAATTAACAGTGCCACAAAGCCACTCCCTCCCTTCCTCTAAACCCCACTGGGATAACACCTCATACCCAAACCAACCATTTCAGAAGAGGTGCTGGCTCAGGCCCACCAGTGTCCTTCCCTAAATCAAGTTGTTTTTTCCCAGATTTCTGACAAAATAATCATTGCAAAAATCAGTGCTTTTATTGTAATGGACTGTGACCAACAGTTCAAAGAGTCATTTAAATCTCTGCAGTCCTGAAAGTGAAATCACACATTAAATTTCACAAGAGGGCTCAGTGAACACAGAGGGACCTGGAATCTGTTTGAACTCATCAAGATCTTTTGCTTAGAACTATAACCAATTATTCTGGGTGCATCTAAATGTAAAGAAAAAATAAGCATTTAGATACTGTTCACCGGAATGAAAAAATTCAACAAAGAAGAAATTAAATTTTAAAAAAATACAAGCAAAACCATTTCTAGCTGAAAAGTTAAAATATGCAGAAAAGTCAAAGATCTCAAAGGTTCAATGGTGTCACATTCTCCTTTCACACTGAATGGAGCCCAAACTAAGGTAAGGATATTTCCAACTGCTTATAGTGACATCTGCATCCCAACAAAGACCCCTTAGTGCCACTGAAGCTGACAAATGATTAATTACAAGGAGTGATCATTAACAGTGCTATGGCTGACTGTGAAATCAGCAGAGTGCCCTGACCAAGCTTTTGCCCTGTGATCTCCTGGGAAATGCATCCAAGTGATTTTTTCTGGTCTGGTAAATATCCATCCCCAAATGGATTATGGGACCAACACAACACTGAAAAGTGAAAAAAGCTTGTGAGAAGAGAGCTTGAGCACAACGCAGGAAGCCATGCTTGGAAATGTTCTAAACTGTTGGCTAAATACTCAGTAACCAGTACAAACCCCACATCTCCTGTGAGAGGAGTACTCCAAAGGTCAGCCAGATACCAAACAAGAACAAATGATACAAAACCACAAGTGTCAAGCCCCAAAAGTGCCATTCTAAAGCCTCACAGCCATAGAGAAAAGAGGAAATTACCCTCCTCTACACCCCCCCTACACCATGTGCTCAGCCCCTTCCCCTGCAGAGCAGGGACCCTCTGCAGGTCCTGCACACCCCCAGCTCCAGAGATCCTGCCAGTGCCAGAGTGTTCCTGCTCTCCTCTCTGAGAGCTGTATCCCTGCTGCTCCTGCAGGCCCCACAGGCCATGGCCAGCATCTTTCTAACAGCTACTCCTGTTTCTCCTTGGCAGGGTTTTCTAGGAAGTGACCTTGAAATCAATTACACCACAGAGGCCTCAGGAATGCACAACAACAGGGAAGTGTAACCACTGAATTACAGCAGGAAACAAAACACCTCAGCAGCCAAACCCCTGCACATCCCGAGGTGATTCCCTCCAGCCTGCTGGGTCCCAAGTGGTTTCCATGTGCTTCTGTTAGGTGGGACCTCCAAGAATATAAAAGCTGGGGGGGGGGGGGGAAATTAAATTGCATTGTGTGGAGCACAAAGAAACTTAATTGTGATGCACCTGATGTAGACAGAATTTATAGTCAATATTATATGAATATGTGACAAGGAGAAGACTTCATCCTTGTGCTAAAACACTTCAAATGTTCATGATCAGACAATGTTTAAATCTGTATTAATTATGAAATTCTTCAAGTTTATGTTACAGCCATGTGCAGGTTTCCAGGAAAAAGGAACCCTTGTGTTTGGAGGAAGGGAAGCAAGGAGTTATAATACCAGATTTTGAGCTGAAGATGCCCATATCATCAGCCCTTTGAAAAGAGATGATGAGAAGCAAGATGAAGACACCTCATCACTTTTAAGTAGGAAGAGGATGCATTTGGAACAGCTTTTGAGCAGATCTGATGATACATAAATATTCTTCTGCAGATTCAGGCCTTCTAGGAAAGAGGAATTTCATCCTGCAGTCCCTCCCACTGCTTGGTCTCAGTGCTGAAGGGAACCACAGAGTCTGCACACACCAGACACAATAATCCACGTGCTTTGAACAGATCAGATACCAGCTTCCCACTAGCCACAAAGTAAGATAAAATATACAAGGAACAATGTGGGAGGCACCAAATGCATATTTAGGGTACAGAAAAGCACTGATTCAGGGAAAAAGAGAGCTTCATTTCGAGGAGGTGCAGAGTATGCACAGTAAAAGTCTTTGGGACCTGAGGGAAAAAAAGAAACACTTCTGCTGGCCAGAGGAAAAAGATTTGCCAGTGAGAAGTGCATGGGCCAACAGCACCCAGACTGTAAACATTGACCCAGTGTTATCTCTGCCTGGACTACAGCCAATTATTTGCCTCATTCCTTCAGATTTTGGTGAAAGAAACAATTCAGGGAGCAGCAGCATCTATTGCAATACAGACACAACTGAGGGCCACAGCAAACGCCCTAAACCCAGGCCCTGCACTGCAGCTGCACAAAGCCCTCCCAGGAAGCCACCAACATGCCTGACCTCCTGTCTGAGAAGGAACAATGTCCCATTCAAGCTGTCCTGCTGCTGCTGCAGCCTTCTCTCTCCTCTGCTGGGAGAGGGAACTCTGTGTGGAGCAGCTGGGGTCACCAACAGCACAAGGCTTTGGCCTTTACAAAAACCTGTAGAAGTGACACCTTATCCAGGAACCACTGCTTGCCACAGCCCAGCGTGGGGAGAGAGAGAGAGAAACCAAATGGGAAGGCAAGGAAGCAGAGATCTCGTGTGACTAACACCTGAAAGAGCAAAACACAGCAGTCAAGTGTCACATCACACATTCACTGCTTGATGATTCACTGTAAAATCAAACAGGCTGGCTCACAAACTAATGGCTACTTGGAAGGACACTCTGTCATTGCCAGAAGCTGCAGTGAGAATTTATACAAATTGGCCACGATTCAGGGTCAGACTTGGGCAGGTCACTGTGCTTAGCAGTTAAAACAAGCCCACACTGGTTGAGATGTAAGAATTAAATATGATTCTAAATTTTACCACCTCTTTTAGTCCCTGCTGAAGAGTTTATAATTTGTCTTCTGCACCTATGTGTTCAGTAGAGAAGGGTCTTTTGGTCACTACTGGAAGATGAGGTAAAGATGATATAGCAGAGCTGGAGGGGGTCTCCTTGTGCTGTGCCTCTGAACTGAAGCTCCCTTCAGAGCTCAGCCATCCCTGCACCAGCCAGCACCCACCAGATTAAACTTGAGACACAGCCCATCCTTCAAGGAAATAACCTCCATGCTGCAGCTGAAGAAGGTGAGTAAACCTGTACAGACCTTTGCAATTAGTGTAAACCCTCTCCAGTCCACACAGGGAGCCTGAGCAGTGGCAAAGCAAAGCTCTGAGTCCTCTGTTGTTCCCACAAAACATAGGGAGATGTGCAGATGTTGCCAGCAGTTCTCCAGAGCTCCCAATGAATAAGCAGCTCTTCCATCACCCAGCAGCTGTGACAAACAGCACACACTGAACACTTTCTATTAGCTTGAGGGGAAACATCCCACACCACAATATCCCAGGAGAAATGTCAGCTCTTTCCCAACTATTGCTCACTCTCAACCTGCTTCATGCCGAGGGAGGAGGTGGCAGGGCCTGGGGCTGAGCCCCCCAGTGCAGAGCCAGCCCAGCTGACACACAGAGCATCACTCCCAGGCTCCTGGTGCCAAATGCTGCTCAGCAGGAAGATGAGGGGATATTTTTAGTGTATCTTGACAGCAGAGTTTCAAGCCTTCAAGTCACACTGAAGCATCATGTCTTTGAGTCAACACTAGATTATCTCTAAGTGCATAAAATGTTAACCCAGTAGCTTCTGGCAGTCACAGCAAACTCACCTTCCAAACATGGCAAAAAAAAAGGGATGAGGGAACCTGCCTTCTTTACAATACCTGGCACAGCCCATGGCTGCAGGCACACCATCCACATCCAAGGAGGAATTGTCAAGTTTTATGTGCCAAACAATCTATATATCAATAAAAATCTATAACCTATATCTATAATAATCAATAACAAATAAAGCAGATCCTGTTTTGCAGAGATTTCTTAAATACAGCTTAGGTTACTATCAAGACATTTCATGTCATGTGTGGCATGGGTTGACACCAAAGAACACCTACTTTGAAGCATTTTCCCCCCTTGCACATTGATTTTCCATCTCCAGGGTCCTGCCAGCCAGCAATACCATTTCAGGCAGTAACTAAAAGCTGTGCCATTACCTGTGTCACAGCAGCTGGAAAGGAGCTTCCAAGCACTGGACACACTGCAGAGCTCTTCCCTGTGCCACCTGCAGCCACCCAGGGACACAGAGGACACCAGGATCCTCTCCCCTGGCACTCCTGCAGCTGCTGCACTGAGAGCTCCACTCCAACCTCCCTGGCTGCTCCACACAGTCCTCTGTGCCTTCACTGCTGCTTCTGAGGATTCCAGCAGCCAGAAACTGCTCTGCTTCCCTGCAGCAAGTGCTCTCCTGGCTCCAGAGCTCACACTTGAAAGCAGAGATTACAAACCAGCATCAACTATTTTAGTTAAGATTCTACTTCATTTAAAACCAGGCTGTGACAATAGCATAATAGTGCAATTTGGAGCTCCAGATGGGGATTCCAGCCTGTAATTACAACTCAGCAGTCAGGAACCCCCCAAAGTGAACTCTGTGGTGCATCAGTGCCCTGGCACTGTAGGACATGGCACTGTAGGTGACCTGACAATCTGTAGTACTCAGGAAGCAAGACAGCAGCAGCCTTTGAGGCCTGGCTGGGCTGTGAACACACACACTGAACTGTCACTCTGAACAAACCCACAGAGCTGATGTGACCCCTGCTAGACACCAGCCTGCTTGTGCATGGTACAGCTCTCATACCATTCATCTGTTACCAGCACAGCCCAAGCTGTTTGGGTGTTAAGTAGCAAAAGAGGGCTCAGAGGTTCTGTTGCAGGAGCATCACTTCATCAGCCAGTGAAATATCAAACCCTTTAAGACACCACAGCACTAGGGAAGAGAGCACATTCAGCACACCAGGATTTAAGCAGTCTCTTTCTACATTCAATCTGCTAAAGGCAACAGGAAAAAGTCATTAAATAAAGCTATTTAAAATTGAAAAACTTTAACATAATGTATGTTGATGCTGAAAAGGAAAATAAGTTTGAAAAAGTGTATGGAAAGCAGTTCTGGCTGTCTGATCTCCAGCATTCAGTTTCTTCTCCTGCAGCTAAGCCTGACAGCCAAAACAGCAAGGAGCTGTTTTCAATTAGCCTACATCTACAACCCTCCTAAAACTGGTGACACAAAAGAAGGTTAGAATGGTTGTTAAATGAGCGATTCATTTTGATTTTAGTTGTCCTGGATGGTGACTCTTGCTTGTAACCCTGGGCCAGATCCTCAGCTGTTGGAAAGGAGCAAAAGCTTTGCCAGTGTGCAGTGCAGAGCAGGCTGATGACTGAGGAACAGCAGTGAAGATCACTGCCAAATCCAGTGACAAGCATCAGGACTGCTCCTGAGAGTCAGGCAAGAGAACAGACAAGAGAAGGACATCTCACATTGGGACAGTGGATGTTTGCTTTTCATGGGTATGACCCTGTGTACAGGATGAGAGAGTAAAGATGATGGAGAAGGAATATTTCTGCTGCTTACTCCATGAGAAGCAAGTTCTGATTTTAAATAAACTTGCAGCATTCATAGCCTGAATTAAATTTGTCACTCAGCTCATTAGAACCTCTGACACTCAAATTGTACTGAGCTGGAGCAGAACCATCCACTGTTAACTTCCTACTTTGTCTTGCCTGTGAAATAAAAAACTGCAGATCAACTAAATGTAAAGAACATTGGAGACCTACAAATCTGGAGACAGACTTTGGAGTAATAGGACAAAGGGGAATGATTTCACCCTGCCAGAGGACAGGGATAGATGGGATATTGGGAAGGAATTGTTCCCTGGCAGGGTGGGCAGGCCCTGGCACAGGGTGCCCAGAGAAGCTGTGGCTGTCCCTGGATCCCTGGAAGTGTCCAAGGCCAGGCTGGACGGGGCTTGGAGCAACCTGGGACAGTGGAAGGTGTCCCTGCCCATGGCAGGGGGTGGGATGAGATGAGCTTTAAAGTCCCTTCAACCTAAACTGTTCTGTGATTCAAACACTGAATTTCCACTAAAACCAGAAGAGTCAGGGAGCTGCTTGGAAGTGCAGGCCAGGAGCTCAGATGTTGCAGCTTTCACTTGCAGAGCCATGCAGGGGATTCATGAGCTGCCACAGGTCTATCAGAGACTCAGAACGATGCTGGAAATGAGAAACATCCCCACACCAAAAAGGCAACCTCAGAGGAGCCATCCCCACCCAAATTCTTGCTGCAGGAGCAGAGTTGCCCTGGCCTGATGAGAAGCACTCAGCCAGCACAAAAACACACACCAAGGCTCTTCATGTGTGTGTGTCCAAAGCTCGGGCTCCCAGCTGCTCAGATATGTGTCAGCACATGCCGTGGGCAGCACCAAGAAATGAGGTCAAGCAGAAAGCAGCACTGACTCACATCAGGCACATGTGGGGCTCCACAGCAGTTTTGTCTCCAGAACAAAATACAACTGCACAGGCAATAGGAGCTGATGCTCCTGCAAACCTCCCAACGCCTGATCTTTGTACTTTTTCCCCAAAATCATGGTTTATTTTTATACAGTAGTGCAGAAAGATCCCTCTCTTGCAGCAGAAGCCATAAACTGCTCTCAGCAGTGAGAGCTGAACATGAAGTGCACTGTGGCAAGAGGAGCAAATCACTGACAAGTGTTGTCACAGATTTCTCACCTCCACACCTAATGCAGCAACTGAAATTATCCATCACATACAGAAGACCCTGTGAGGTCTCTGGGGGGTTATTCCCAACCTGTAGCTTTAGGGACCTAATCCTATAAATCCTCTAAAGTGTGTGAAAATGGCTGATGTCAACCGTGAGCATGAAGGGCTGAGGCACTACTAAAAATAACAGGAACACAACTCCCTACCCTGTTCAAAGCTGAAACCCTCCAGCTACAGCTATCTCATCTAACCTAATAATTCATTGCAAATAACATTAAATATGCAATCTCTCTCTCTCTCAGCTGTTTCCTGCATGTTGGATTCGCTCACCCAAGCCAAATTCTCATCCCCAATATATCACAGGAGGCTCAGAAATATTTGCATCACTCATATGTGGCACAGGTACCTCTCCTTCTGGGCTTTTCACTCATTACAACATTTTTCAAAAATCTCTTTTAGCTTTCCAACTACAATGGAAAGAAAATGAAAATTAAGTTTATACTTGGGAATGTTCTTGGCTATAAGATAAAATTAGAAGATATGCAATGTCAAATCCACTGATCTAATTGAAGGGAAGATGGGGCCCAGAGAGGCATGGACAATCCATGGGAGGAACAGCTCCATTTAAAAGAGGACACAGACAAAAAAGATAAAATAGAAAGGAAAAACACAACAAGATAACAAAGCATAATGGAAGGCAAGGTTTGTTTCAAGTATAGGGCATGAAGGTGTCAGGCACTGAATGTGTGTTTGAAGAGCATAATACTTTTGATCCATTAATGTGAATCCAAGTTAGGAACAAAGCAGGTGGACATGACTACACTGACCTTGGGCAGGTGTGGAAAAACCACCCTTTGCTTAAATCTTTTTTAGAAGTAAGGACAAGAAAAAAGAAAAAATTCAAAACTCCCAAATGACAAGACTTGTTAAGCTGATTCCTTTTTACTTCCTCAAATGCACAGGACTGGCAAAGACAGCAAGGAGGGGAATGTCCTTGCAAGGACTTGGAGTACATGTAAAATCTCCTGCCTGCAAATGCTCCAGCCCAAGCTGTGGGAGCATTAGCAAATGGCAGAGTGTAAATCCAGAGACAATTACCCTGACACACAATAACAAAGGTACCACCAGGAAAAGCCCCAGCTCAGCAAAGCCCCAGGCACACACATGGCCTCTGCACAAGTCCACAAGTCTCTCCTTCTTGAAGAACTCCTGTTCCTGAGGGTGGGCTCCACAAAGGGCCAGGGAAACACCACTTGTGTGAGCCAGGCCAGGAAGCAAGGAATTGCTTGCCAAAGTTGGCTGTGACAACCCCGTTTCTCAAACTCTCCTATGTGAGCAAAGCACACCCACTGCTGTCTATAGCAGGGTCCAAACACTGGAGGTTCTGAGGGAAAAATACTTTTCCCAATTTACTTCCTGTGTTCTGTTCAGGCTGTGTTGTGAGGGATTACCCTCCCCTGTGAGGAATTACGCAGAAGTGTATCAGACTGAAAGGTGCCCAAAGATCTGTAAAATATAGGGGTGTCTTGGGGTCACCCCTGCATCCTCTGCTTTCCTACCACAGCCTAAGACCTCAGCACTCCAAAGGTTCCCACACAGCATTTGAGGGAAAAGATGAAAGCAGCTGAATCTCAGTGCTGAGGAAGCTGCTGTCAGATTTATGGTGAAGGAGATTAAGAGCAATGCCACGTGCTGAGGAGCAAAACAGCTTCACTGCACACCCACTCTTCCCTGCAAAACTTCCAGCAACTGACAGCTGGTACCTGACAGCTCTGTGAGATCCGTGAGATCCGCGCTGCCTCCACACCAACGGGAGCCTCCGTCTGAACACAGCAACTGTGGTGTAACCATGTCTGCATCCAGCTCAGCCTGCACGGACCACCACAAGACTGAAATGCTGCTCTACAACAGCAGATCCTGCTGGGAACACAGGATTTTCACAGGACATCGTGGGGGAGGAGGGGGCTAAGGGCTCTATATTCAGCTCCCTACTCCACAGCACAGTCTGCTGGGTGACCCTGCAAAAGGAACCTGCTCATTGGAAAGAGAACTAACAACTTTGCTAAGATTTGCTGAACAACTAAAGGATGGCATTTACAATGCCAGCCCTCAATTCCCAGGGAATTTTAAGTTCTGTAATACTGAAAAACTAAAAGCAAGTAAAACTAAACCACTTCAAAATTAAGCCTTTAGACACGTGCTAACAAGCTTACAAAGGATTTGTCTCAAGGCAGCCCTTCTCAATTAGTAGCCAATCTACTGAGGAGCATCTGGTGGTAGCTTTATCCTGCTAAAAGAGACAACAGAAATGTGGAGAGGTATGCACGGAGCAAAGGCTCCCAGGATCTTCATCACAGGTGCTGGTGTCTTATTCTCAGGTAGGATGCACTGAGAGAGCAAAGAGCACAGCCAGGAAAGCTTCACTGCCACAAACATCGGCCCCAGACTGCTCAGGGCAATTCTGTGGCACGTTACTGGTTTAGACATGGCAAATCTGGGTAAGACTGGGAAAAAAGAGGGTGCATTTGGGAAGGAGCTCAACTGACAGCAAAAGCAGCGTTCATCTGGATGATCAGACAGCAAAGTGAACAGCAGTCACTCTCAGCTGCTGCTACTTTTGGGGTCCCTTATTCACAATGAGGAACAAACTGATTGCCCCAGTTTTGACTGTTGAAATAAAAGACTGGAGGCTGTTTTGGACAAAACAAATGTAAAGGCATGTATTTCTCAGGAATCTTGAAGAGGCCACATTGTCAAGAAGAACTCAATAGAGACTCTGCCTTCCATTCATGGCAATCACATCAGCTGTCTGCAAGGGCTGCAGCTTTCCATCTTCATTCCCAGACTCCCATAAACTAAAGGAACTGGGAGCAGGCAATGGAGGAAGCAGCAGGTAAAAGTGGCAAACACCAAGTTTGGGGATCCCTTCAGCTGACTGAAATGCCCAGTAGATTGCAAAACAAAACCTTGCAAGACTCCATAGGCAGGCTCCTCTAAAAATGTCCAAATGCTGCTTTGAAATGCAACAGCAAACCTTTGAGAAGGGTATCTGACTCACACCTCATTGTGACAAAGCCCAGAATGTCAGAGAGAAACTGCCGAAAGCAGCTCCCACGGTCAACATCAGCCTTCTGCATCCCCAGTAAATGAACTTCAATGACAGGCCTCAAGCCCCTTGTGGAAATCACAAAATTTGGAAAGAGATCACCTGACAGTTCAATCAGAGTGGATTGGGAAGATCAACACAGAAGACCTTTTCCTAGGATTTCCAGCCTTTAACCGAATCAAAAAGCTCAGTATTATTCAGCATCCAGTAGATACATCCATACTACAGTGCTGATTGGGATCACATCTGGACAGATTTTGAACTGAGTGACATTTGGTGATATGGCAAAGAAGGTGTCTGGCCACAAACTGACCCTGCCTAACAATGTCAATTTTTTCTTTCCTTCCTTGTCCAAGAATAATTACAGAAGGTTGGATTTTCTTAGTTTTTTTTTTCTTCCCCCCCCCCCCCCCCCACTTCTAACAACTAAGCTTCCATTCTTAATGCTGAGATACTGATCCTTATTTTTCTTGGAGAATTGAAGGAGGGGAGCTGAGGCTCAGCTCCTGCAGCAGGACTGACACAGACATCAGCCAAACCTGCAGTCCCCACCTCCCACTGGCCCTCAGCAGCTGGAGCTGGGAAAGTGTTGAGTGTTACTCACTGCCATGACGAGCTCAAAAGGGTATTTGTAGACTCGAACTGGGGACTGGTATTTCTGCACCATTTTTACCACACACCTGTAATAGAGAAAAATTGGAATATTTTAGATCCCCCACGCCAAGCAGTGCAATACATAGGTGGTTTTTACAGATTTTACTAGAAGTTGTAACTCTTCCTTACAAATAGAGAAAAGATTTATTAGGTAGAATATCTTGCCCAGTAAGTGGCAGAGACAAGTCTCTGCAGTCCCTGTTTCCAGCATCCTGTGCTGCTTCCCAGCAGTACTGCAGTAAATTCAACTTGGAGCTCCAACAAAACTCCCAACAATTAAAGCACAAAACAGAGATGTAAAGGCAGAATGATTCGTACTGTGGAGAAGAAGCCTGTCTTAGGAGCCTTGCAGAGCTTAAATGGAAATTCTTTTCCATATCCCACTTCCCTACATTATATCTATAATCATCAGGGCAAAATCTTTTTCATTGAAAGCTTCCACAGCTTCCCATAGCTCAGTGTTTTAAATACTTTTGTGCACAAAGTAGGATTCAGTTGTTTTAGCTCACTGAAAGGAAGGAAAAGGAAGCAGCATGCTGAAAGAACATGCCTGATGCTAAGCTGGCAATCACATCCCACTGCCTGGATGCCGACTGTTCCAGCTGAACTGAGGCAAGAACTGCAGGCAATGGGAACAATTCTGTCCTCAGCATTTCCCTGCTCCCAGCCACCTCTCACTGTCCTCATCAGGATTCCTCCCTCAGACTCTCCTGCCCGGGTTTTAACCCTCAAACATGCATCAGTAACCAGCATCTCAAGGGAGCTACACAAATCATTATTAGGGTGCTTTCTGCAATTCCTTTAGGAATTCCTTTGTGCTGCTCCTGCTAATACCATCCATGAACATCAGGACACAAAAGGCTGGATGTGGATGGCTGCTTGGAGGCACTGTGCTCATTCCACCCCACTCAAATTCCACTGCTGAGCAGACACAGCCCTCGGCAACATGACGCAGTGTAGCGTTGAACTCAACAGTCAGAGCACTCAGACAACTTATCCCTGACATTTTCAGCCCAAAACCAGAGGTGAAACATGAATAGGCAAGAGATTCTCCCTCAAAAATTACTGCAAAATGCCATCACACTGTAAAATCTAAGCAAGGGCAAGGGGGAAAGGACTTTAAAAGTTTGAGTACCTGAGAATGGGGGATTTTTTGAGAAATAGGGTCCAGCAATCAGACAGTTTCTCTGCAGAGGATCACATTACCCAAGAAGCAAAAGTCAGGACTCGCTGGATCTCTCACAGTCTCACTGGTGTTAAATGCCAGTCAATGCAGGGAAAAAACTACCAGCAGAGCATCCAACCCAGAGTGCAGCGAGAGGAGCAGGGCAAGCACACCCCAGGAAGCCCGGGCTGCTATCAGGTATCAGATACCCGAGCCAAGAGGCACAGGGCACCTTGGAACACGACCTGTAACATGATTAGGCTGGGTGGGGACCCTCCCCGTGAGTGCAAATAGAGCTGGAGAAGCCTCTTCAAGTACATTTAGCTGGGATCTTGCTTATTCTGACCTCACCTTCTACACCAGGACTTCCTGCACCTCTGCAGGAGAAGGTGAGAGACCTCCACAGCAGGAAGGCTCAGAACAGAGTCTAGAACAGAACTCAGTCTAGAATCACCCACAGCCCAGAAACAGAGGCACCAACCACAGAGCAGTGGGATGGCACAAGCTGTAGCTCAGCAGCCTTTAGCTGCCTGGACAGACCTGCTGCTCCCTGGCAGCTGCTGGACCCAGCTGCCACAGGTTTATTGCCTCTGTGCTTCCCCAGCTAAGGGAAGGCAGGGAAAAAGAGCCAGTGACTATTTTACCCACAGGAAACGGTAGGAAAATGACAGCTGATAACTCACAACTGGCCTAGAAATGTTTCATACCTCAGGAGAGTGCAGTGGCAGCAGACCTTCTACACCCTCTCCTCCAAACAGAGCTGTGAGATGGTCATTGTGCTTCTCAAAGCAACAGGGACTCCTGCTATAAGTCCTGGAAAAAAGGGGAAAAAACATCAGAAAAGGCAGTGAAAGGTGGCTACTTGGCACATTTGGCTGAAGATGATGATTAGCACAGGTAAGGACAGAGTCTCATGTGTTACCAATGGGCATCTGGACTCAAGACATGCATCTTCCCAGGGCTTTAGCATCAAAGACAGATGTGTTTTTAAAGTCATCTTGTGTTCCACTCAAATTATAAACAGGTGTGTTCAACTACCAGAAAGAAACCACCTAACCAGAGAGTATGTCTGCTCCTCTATCACCCATCCAGCTCTACACAGTGGCCCAAGCTCCCTGCTCGATTTCCTTTTAGCATCTGGCTAAAAAAACATATCAGGAAAGACAGCTCAGGTGAAGAGCAGTGACCCACTGAACTGCAGCATGACCTTAGAAATCCCAATCTACAGGTGGAGGCACACCTGGAGCATCCATGGGGAAACACCCAGAAAGAGGCTCAATTCCAGCTGGCCAAGCCCAGAGTAGTTGATAAAAGCTCAGAGGTTGGAGTTGTTAACATATTAAAGCAACAAATCTGCAAAAATAACAACCATCTCAAGCAGATATTAAAAGTATTTCAATTCTTGCACACTTGAAAGCGGAAAACAGCAACAGCCACCACATTTCACAAATCATCCTGTGACACACTGTGACAACAGCACTGAGCCCCGAGAGCCTCAGCTCCCTGGGCACCCCTTCTGCTCCAGCCCACACAGCAGCTCCTCTCTGAAGCAAGCAGAGAGAGCTCATTACAAGCTCAAGATCCACCTGCTGGGTGTTCCAGGGAAGAGGAGGGATATGGAGCCCTGATGGCATTTGCTGTAGCTCGGGGAGCATTCCAGAGACGTGGATTCTGAAGAAACAGTCGTGCACCCGAAGCTCCCCCAACACAGAAGGCAGGCCTGTGAGGGGTCCCGTGAGGAATACACATCACCACACACAGCAAAGGGACAGGCAGTGACATTAACTGTGTGTTTCCTTCTCATCTAGAATCAGCCACTGTGCACCTGAGGGATTTTCCATATGCTTGACTTCTATTCTACTATTTGTAGGAGCAGCTTACTCAACAGAATACAGCCAGATGGTCGGAAATCAGAAACTGAGTGTATAGATTAAATATACAGAAATCCCTGCATCAAACCCCCTACCCCTGCTTCTCTCCCAGGCACAGAGCTCAGTCAGCTCCTTCCACACTGGAGCTGCCTGTTGGATGTGGAACTGGCAGCAAGTGACTTTATTAACTTCTCCCACCTGTGGTGGCTGCTTTTCATCTTGAAGAGAACTAAGCAGGTTTTTTTGTTTTGTTTTTGACAAAGAACTGCTGAAAATAGCAGGATTCTTGACTTCCTCAAATACCATTACACCACGTGAAAGCCAGCTGTGGCACCCAGCTAGGCTGATATTTCCAGTTAGAAAAGGGAGACTCCACAGGGCTGCATTCTTTCCTCCCGCCTTCTAGAGAAAGGTGGAGAGAAAGGTGTGTGACATTTCCTCTGCCTGGGGCGCCTTTCACTTAGGGAGATATTGTAATTGATGCTTTACACACAGAATAATAACACAGTACCAAGCTGCAGGATATTTATTAGAGCTTTTTCACCTAAGAACTTAAGAACAAGTCTTTTGAAGCTTGATATAAGGAAGCCTCAAGGCAGAACAGTGCCACAATAAACCTTTACCATTTTTTAGAAGCAGACATTGCTCAGACAGACTTGATTTTGCCCCCTAAGAAACACCTCTGGAGAAGGTGAAGCAGCACAGAGGGTGCAGGTCATTCCTACACCTGGCAGAAGTACCTGCAGTCTTGGCATGGATCAAAACCAAAGACAAGCAACACAAACACCCAAACAACAACATTTAAACGTTCCTAACCACACAATAAGGAACAGTCTTTTTGGCTGAGGGGAAGAAGGAAACGGAACAGTGTCCAGTACTCTGCTCTCAGAGCTGTTTCTTTTCCATGTGTGTATCACAACAAGCTCCATGCCCAATATTTCCACACATCCATCTCTCATAAGGCAATTTTCTCACCAAACAACCACCACAGAACTTTTATGCACAGCAATACATTAACTCCCTGATATTTGCCAGCCTGCAGCAGGAGATAAGCATTCCTGAAGTAAACCCCCCTCATTCCTCACCTTACTACTCCACAGGAAGTCATACCACATCGATTTATCCATCCACAGTGTAGGAAATAGTTCAGTTCTCAAACACAATTTAAAAATAAGAGACATGGAATCCTGGAATGGTCTGGACTGGAAGGGACTTTAAAGCCCATCCTGTTTCCTCCCCTTGAAATGGACAGGGACACCTTCCCCTATCCCAGGCTGCTCCAAGCCCCATTTACATGTCCTTGAACATTGCCAGGGATGGGGCAGCCACAGCTGCTCTGGGCAACCTGTGCCAGAGCCTCACATCCCTCCATCCCTTGTCCCAGGTCCCTCTGCAGCTCTCCTGGAGCCCCTTTAGGCCCTGGAAGGGGCTCTGAGGTGTCCCTGGAGCCTTCTCCTCTCCAGGTGAGCACCCCCAGCTCTCCCAGCCTGGCTCCAGCCCTTGGGGTGTCTCTGTGCCCTCCTCTGGACCCACTTCAACAAGTTCACATCCTTGTTCTGCCAAGGAACCCATGCTTCAGTTTCGTGTGTAAATCAAGAGTAGACCCAGGCAGCAGCTCACTCGACAGTACATCAAAGCACCAGCAAACTGTTTCAGTCTGCCTTGAATGAAGTTTGCAGCTGTATTTTCTTTGAACAGAGGCTGGCTGTCATCATCCCCACCAGGTAAGTGGTGCCATCAACACATCAAGCACCTTCTCACCATCTATAGACCAATTTTATTGCTTGGAGGAGTTAAGCCAAGCGACCCAGAGAATACACTCGGTTCACCTAGTCAAGCTGGCTTGAACACATGGAATCACAGAATGATTTGGAAGGGACCTTAAAGCCCCTCTCGTTTTAGCCCCTGCTATGGGCTAGCTCTAGCCCCACTAGCCCAGGCTGCTCCAAGCCCAGTCCAGCCTGGCCTTGGACACTTCCAGGGATGGGGCAGCCACAGCTTCTCTGGGCAACCTGTTAAACCCATCAATGCATTTAACAGCCACTGCTCAGGATCACCCTTTCAGTTTATGAATACTTGAGGGCGAGTTTCAGGGTAGATTTGTTGAACCCCGAGCCCGCGGGGAGCTCGGCGTGCCCGGCTCTCCGGAGCCGCTCGGGGCTGGTGCTGGGGTCGCACTCGCTGCCCCCTCCATGGCTCAGCCCACCCAGAGCGAACCCCGCCCGCCCCTCAGCCGGCGTCCGTCCCACTCCCCCCACAAACCTGACAACTTTAGAACCGCTGTATTTTGTCCTTGCACCTGAAGAGATCCCCCGCCACTCCGAGCCCACCGCCCGGGTCTTCACTGGCTCCCTCACTGATCCCACAGGATTATGACTAAATTTTCCCTCTCAGCTTCTCGTGGCTGAAGGAGAGCGGCTCCCGGCGCCGCACACCCACCCGGCGCCCCCGCTCTGCCGCCTCACGACGGGCCCGGGCACACGAGGCAGGAAAAGCCTCACACCCCTCACACCCCCCCGGCTCTCCCTCACACGGCAGCCCCAAGGGACCCTCGGAGAGCCTTGCCCACCGCGGCCGCCTCCCGTATCCCACACCCATATTCCCGATCCCAGCTCCCCTCCCGCCCGTCCCGCTCCCCCTCACCGCGGGCGCGGCGCAGCCCGGCCGGACCCATCCCGCTCTCGGCGGCTCCCGCGGCTGCGGCGGCCCCGCCCCTCTGCCGGCCCCGCCCCCGCAGGGCGCTGTCCGTTGTGCTGCGGGGGGCGCAGCCAGGCCCCGCCCCCCGCACGTGCCACCCCCCCTTCATCCCCCCGCGCGCTCCCGCCGCCATCTCGCTGAGGGGAGGGTGGGCCCCGGCCGTGAGGGGGAAGATTCCTGTCCCATACCCCACCTAACGCTGTCCTCTGGCAGTGGGAAGCCATTCCCTCTTGTCCTGTCATTCCATCCCTTGTCCCGGGTCTCTCTCCGGTTTTCCTGGAGCCCTTTTAGGCACTGGAAGGGAAGTCTCCGCGGAGCCTTCTCCAGGTGAACACTCCCAGTTCTCTCAGGCTGTCCCCACAGCAGAGCTGCTCCATCCCTCTGATCATGTCCCTGCCTCATCTGGACTCGCTCTTTCTTGCTCCAGCAACTCCATATCCTTCCTGTGCTGAGGACTCCGGACCCAGGCACGTCTCCAGGTGAGGTCTCATGCGAGCAGAAAGGGAGAATAACGAGGGGTGTGTGTGGAGATGAGCTCACACCATCCCACAGTGGTCACAGCAACAACCCTGCCAGAGCTCAAGGAGTGGTTGGACAATGATCTCAGGTACTGGGTGGGGTTGTTGGGTGTCCTGTGCAGGACCAGGAGTTGAACCTGATGGGACCCTTTCAGCTCACGATATTCCACGTTTCTATGACTCTCCTCAAACTGGCACCTGCCCCTGAGGAGGAGGAACCTTCTCAGGTCGGGGCTGGAAGAGCCGCAGCTCCCAAACACAATCAAATCCTGCTCATCCCAGGGTGGATCAGCCCTTCACGAGGGACTCACTCACCCTATCACTGCACTGTATTGTTTGATTTTTTATGTGACTTCTTATACACCTGTGAACCACACCTTGAGCAAATACTCCCCAAACTGTACTCACTAATGAGGTACAAGGGGATCACCCAGCCAAGTGACACTGGAAGTCTTCCTCACCTCTCAGCTTCCCCCTCTCCCAGCAGCTCTGAAAATCTGTGCAGTGCTTGGTGAATCTTGGGGGGGCTTTGCAGCTCAGGGTGAGTGGCCCCTGTTTTTCAGGCCATGTGCTGGGCAGTTGTCACCATCTAGTGACAGTCCTTGGTGCAGTGGCTCTATGGAGAAAATGATGCCAACACTGCCAACTTAGGGGTATCAGAGTGGCTGAGCAGCTGGTTCTGGGGCATTGGGGTGTGTGGCACCAAGAGTGGTGGAGGAGAGGGATGTGGGAGATTGGCTGGAGAACATTTTGCACCTTCAGAGCCTCCTTTCAGGTTCTCTCTAAGGCCCAGCTGCCCCTTTGCCTGATGGTATTGAAATAACATCACATTTACTGCTGCTTTGTCTTTTCCTGCCTGCTTATCACTTCCAGCTGTGGAGTGTCCCCTTATCTGAGCAGGCATTTCAGGAAGCTGCAGTGCTATTTCTGATCAGCAATATTTCTTGAAATGTTCTGCTGTCTCAGACTGAGGAGACCAGCCTGACACTGCTCAAAAACAACCAACCCCCAGACCATCAAATGTCAGAGCTCCCAAGGCTGCAGCCCACAGAGTCAGAGCACTTTTCCTAAAGACCTTTACAGCACGACTTGGCATCAAAAGCCACCAAGTTACTCAAGGCTTGCAACATCTACTTTATAAATATATATTCAGAATAAAAACAAAATGTATTTATTTATAAATAAATATTCTGAGTTTCCCATCACAATGCAACTTTCTGTTCCTCATTTACTGCTAAATTTCCTCAGAAGAAAACAGAAGAAAAAATAAAGCACTATTTCCATCTTCTTGCTACAGAATTTACACCAGCCTGTAACTACTTTGTGCCCTAGTTGTGGTGGTTTTCCTTTTGTTCGGGTCATAAAAGCTGGATGAGATTTTGGTGAGTCCCAACTGATCCTCTTCTCTGCTGTGCAGCCCTGACTATAATTCCCATTTTCCATCACTTGTTTTCTCCTGCTACCAGAAGGTCACCTTGGCATTTTCCCCTGACACTGGGCCAACTCTCTGGGGCATTCCCAAGGGCCTTGACTGTCCTTCCACCTACCAGGACTGGGTGTTTGCCTCAAGGGCTGGCACTGACCCTCAGTTTTTTTCTCATGGGAGCTCCTCAGAAAGAAGTTCTCACCCCTCAGCAGCCCAGCCCAGGAACTCCTGCAGTTAGAAAGGAGAATGTCTTCCAGGAAGGACATCTGGTCTGGAGATATCATTCAGCCTCCACTTCCCCAATTGCAAGGGCACTGAACTTCACATTCTGCTTTTGTCTCAACTTCTATGCCTCATCTGGTGGCATAAATTAAAAAAAAAAAATCAACAGCAATTCAAGTGCACTGGTGTGTCACGTGCAGGGTAGGGATTGTTCATGGTATTGTTATTCCTATTTATCTTGTTATGAAAGAAGTTGCAAAGGAGGTTTGTGACAAAGCTGCATCAGTGAGGCCAGAAAATTCAGTGTTTGTCATGGTGGTGCTGGGGTGGGCTTGGCCCTGAGCAGGGGAAAGAGGGAAGGGAAGGGAAGGGAAGGGAAGGGAAGGGAAGGGAAGGGAAGGGAAGGGAAGGGAAGGGAAGGGAAGGGAAGGGAAGTTTCACAGTGCCAGCCCAGCCCTTTCTGCAGTGTCATGCTGAGGAGGTGCTGTCCAGCCCTCTGCCACACGTGTTCAACAGCCCTTAGAAAATCAGCACTGTTTAAACATTAAAGGCTGGCTTTAAAAATTCATCAGTAAAGTTCACCTGCCTTTCGAAGCCCCACTTAAAGCAGTGTGAAGGTATATTCCACTCTTTAAACCTGGGCTTCAGTCCAGGTGTCACTGAGTGGAGCTGAGAGAAAGAAGAGGCTCCACACACAGGGATAGACACACCAGCCTACTCCACTGCACTGTTCTGGGCTGGAGCTCATCTCTGCTACCTCCACACCTCACTAAAGACACCTTTTAAGCACCTTCATCTTATTGTGTTTCACCAGAGCTGAGGAAAAGCTGGATCTGCTGTTCTGAGATCCAGGAAAAGTTTAAAGAAATACTGAGGCTTTCCTCACTGTAAACAGACCAGCAGTATCCAACCCCACAGCACTCACAGACCCTCTTGTGCCAGGAGGTTGCCCCCATATCCTGTGGATCCCTAGGGCTTTGCCTTCCCCATCCCACTCTCAGTCCCGTTTGTTATTTGGTGCAAAACTGAGATGAAATGTGCTGCCCAAGGTCACACAGCGAGATGGCAGAGATCAGTGGCAGGGATGAAACTAGAGACCAGTAAACTGAGATTGTGTTCCTTTCCCCGTGGGACTGCAGATGAACAATGTGCTAATGGCCCTGCTACTTTCACCTTCCGAGGTAATGCCGAGGTGACTCCCTGCCCTGCCTTCCCTGCTTCTGCAGCTTTTAAAATAGATACCCCAACCTTGGTTTGGTTTATTTTGTGAGGCAGAGGGGTCTCCCACCCTCTGACCCACCAGCAACTAAGAACTGAATTTCTGCTTTGCATAAGATAAATACAAACTAAACTCATCCCATCAGTTATATTTAATCCCCGAAGCTTCCAGCTCAACAGCTGATCCCACTGATGCTCTTTAAATGCATCTTTTTGAGTTCTGAGTTTTGAGTTTATCACCTGCAGTGTCTTGACATGCTCTGCTTATAGGCTGTCCCTCTGCATTTTGGCTACTAAAATATTTACCATATTCCAGTCTATCATAGAATCATCGAAACAGAACAGTTTGAGTTGGAAGGGACCTTAAAGCCCATCACATTCCATCCCCTGCCATGGGCAGGGACACCTTCTGCTATTCCAGTTTGCTCCAAGCCCCGTCCAACCTGGCCTTGGGCACTTCCAGGGATGGGGCAGCCACAGCTTCTCTGTGCCAGAGCCTCACCACCCTCATAGGGAAGTTTTTCCTATATCTAATCTAAACCTACTCTCTGTCAGTGTGAAGAGTTCTCCTTTGTCCTGTTAGTACATGCACTTGTAGCAACTCCCCCTCCATCTTTCATATAGGATCCCCTTAGGATCTGGCCACTCAGGAAGATCTAATATTATTCAGGTCTCATTTTTATCACAAATACTCCTCCTCATTTCTGTGCAGTCATTTTGATACCCTTTGAGGCAGATTCTCTGAGACAAACACAGCACATTGCGACAGCAGCACATCTCCACAACCTAACAAGCAAGCCAAAAGTATTGCAAATTAATCCAGAATTCAGCTCTCTTGCAGAGTGCTAGACAGGCTTTGTGTGAATGAAGAACATCCTATTTAAATAACTTCTCTTTCTGTGCTGTTTGTTCCTTCATGCATTTCCCCTTATGCTTCTCGGTAGCTCTCTGAGGAGATGTCACCCCTTGCCTTGCTGAGTTCTGCCTGATTCCCCTTGCCTGGGAGTAAAGCCTGACACAGGTTTGTTATTCTGGGTCACCAAAATCAGCATCACCTCCAGGAGCACAGCTCTCATCAGAACTTAGCAGAGGTGGCGTTAGGAACAACGGGGTTCACAGAGAGAGGGAAATCTGCTGGGCTCGGAGCAAAGGCAAAAGGAATATGGTAAATTCAAAGGAAATATTGGACATCAGCTGAGAAACATGAAAGCTTTGGGAAGCATGCAATGCTTGATCTTTGTTTGATGTGAGGCTCTCCAGTGGCTGATGGGAACATGGAGGATTTCCTTTCCAGAGGGGCTGCCAGTAAGCTGAGAGCAAAGAGCTATTTGGGCTATTTAAAAAGTTAAGAACTTCACAGCTCTTTTGGAAACAGACAGTTCAGGAGGCCCCAGATACTTGGGACAGCATCCCCTTGTTTCCACCCCTTGCCAGGTGCCAGCACCAACTGCACAGTGGTTATCTCATCCAAACCCTCACCCACTGTGAGGCTCTAATACAAAATCTCCTTTCTTGGGACGTTAAAATAGAGATCTATTGAATAATACAGACTGTGGAAGCAGCATCAAGGATTTCTCTTTCAGACCATATGACTGGTCCCTGCTGGGTCAGTGGTCTGTGCCTTTCCAGCAGTCAAGGAGGTGGAGCTCAATACTTGTATTTTGAGAAAAGTATTCCATGATTGTCAGAGGTGGTGTTGAAACTTGTGTTGATTTCCACAACAGATTGTTGATTTTCTAGCTGATCAAGTGCAACCTAAATAGGTGTGCTTTCCCCATAACTTTCCCCTTTTCTCCCAAGTGTCTCAAGTGGCATGGGTATATGAAATAACACAGCCCAAGACCTGCTCCTTCACAAAATCCTGTTTGTGCTGTTCCCTGACCAGTGTGACAAGCAGTGGCTGGAGACATCTCCCTAGGATGCCACCTCCAGCCAAATGCTTTTGGAGAAAAGCATCTGCCAGGAGCAGATTGGGATCTGCTGGGTAACCCCAGGGGAACTGGAGGTGTTTTTCCAGAGTCAGGGTACACCAGACTGGAGATACTGGATTTTGCTTTGTGTACCTCCTGTCTGTGTAATACAGGAGATGAGAACAGAGCTCTAGGGCCAAACCCACAGGTAACACCAGGATTTGCTATCATTCCATCACAGCAGAGAGCATTGGGGAATGAGCTATTAAACACAGGGTATCCCAAGATGAATATTTTCTTCTTCCTGGGAATATTCCTTGTAAGCAGTCCAAAAGTATACCTCCTTTTAAAAGAAGTCCTTTAATTTATATTCTGAGGTATGCACTCCCAAGATTTGATTTACCCCAAGCTATGAAATTAAGCTTACCCAAAATTTCAGACTGGTTATTTATGTGATATATTCTACCACACAGTTGCTGGTTTAGCAGTGCAGTGATACCTCGAGTGCAAGAGATACTGGTGAGGGTCATGATTTTTCCTAAGCCTTTAATTTAGACAATAAAGGATCCACATGCTTTGAACCCTCACAAAGAAGATTTGAAGTAATCTTAACAAATTATTTGTAAAAGCCAGATTGTACCCCATTTTCCTGCCACTTTTCAATGCATCACCCCAGGAGCTGCCAAAATAAGAGGGAGGAAAAATGGTCTCAAGCTGTGTCTTTGTCTGTGAGACGCTGAACGCAGCAGCTGCAATCAGAACCCAGAGAGCAAACTCCTTGTGAGGAGCGTTTCCATTTTATTTTCCAGACCTCTGCCCATCTCAGATCTGATCCCCATTCATTGCTGTCTCAGTCTTGCACCGTGTGGATCTCATTTCCCAGTGACACCAGGGACCTTTCCTGAGCTATGTTCACTATGCCCACCATGTCCTGCCCCACGTTCCAGGGAGGGCTCGGTGTCCACGCTGTGACCGGAGCACCCTGCTGGCTGTTCTGCACTCTGGCCAACAACTGCTGAGGTGCTGCTTCCCCCTTCAAGCACTGCAGCTGGGATAAGCTATACAAAAAGAATAAAAAGAGAATTACCTACCCCAAGACAGCTAGGACACTACGGATTAAGCTGCTTTGATTACAGCCACTAAATAGACTTTGGTTTTTCATCTGAAATACCAAAAGGGATCTGTTGGAGACCCCTGAGTCCCTCAGGTACATTCATGCTACCCAGAATACAAGCTCTAAAAGGCTGCCACTGAAATCCAGGCCTCTGTAGCCTCTTGAGAATATTTTTCCTATAAAGCTGCAAAACCGTGAGCAAAAAGCCTTGTATGGTAACTCGGAGGTAGACACGCAGGGGAGGTGGCTGAAAAAGTCTTGGACAGTTAGGAAGAATTAGTCTTGTGTTAGAAAGCTTGTTCTCAGTCTGCTTGGCCTGGAAGCTGAGGTGCCTGGGGGTGTCTTTCCCTTTTCCCATGGCATGGGTGGCCATGCTTGGGAGCACCACCAAGCCATGGGTTATTTATGTTGGCTTCTTAGGCAGTTCTGTTGGGCTTGGTGACTGTGGTTGGTCACTCTTGGTCTGGCCTGCAGGAGGGGGCCACGTGGTCTTCTGATGAAGGTGGCTGAAAAGGAGAAACATGCCTTAGGTAGTTTGGGAGAAGGACACAGAGGATAATGTGAAGACAGCACTCGTAATTTAGGAAAAAAGAGGAAGCCACAGATCTTGCCTGGTTAGACTGTGCAGGCTGCCTGTTTTGTCTGAAAACGCTTTTCATAACCTTGAAATTATCATTTGCAAATGGGTACTTTGTACCTAAACAAAAAACTGTGCTGGCAGATCTTCATGTTGAGTTAAGCTAAGAAAGTGCTAGGAGATATTTAGGTCTCAAAGTGCCCTTTCAGATAACTTTAGGAAATGGCTCTGTTAAACATAAGGCATTTAAGAGGTTTCAGGGAAATTTAACAGTTTCAGGTCCAAACAAAGCTATATCATCCTGCTCTCCCTGTCTGGAGCTTCACAGATCTCGATATCACAGCATGAAAGATTAACATATTCAGTGATGCTTTTTCCCTTACACAGGGTGCACTATAAAAATGGCAGCTAGACAAGCCACAGAACCACAAATTCCCATCTGGCCCAGAGGAAAACCAGCATTTTGTAATGCAAAAGAGAAATCCAGGAATTCACACCTTACAGGGCAGAAGTCTCTTTCTGTCTAGGAAATTCACAGTATTTCTCTGTCATGGCCATCTGGAGGCCTCTCCTAGACTGTCTGATCAAAAATTGTCAAGCAACAGTTTCGGTTAAAAAAACCCCAACAAAACAAACGGGAATTTTTAGTATCTGTGTTGTCCAAATTACAGACCACAGCAGTTTTGACACCTACTCCTTGTAATTTGGGATTCCTTCAGCAGGCAGGCACTGGTCCCTGTCCCATGGCAGAGCTGCAGATGGAAGCACAGAGCCAAGTGTTAGTGCAGAGAACATGCCCAATGCTGCTGCATTATGATAATGCACATTTAAATGGGGCAGGAGCTCAGAAAATGCTGACAGTGCTCGTAAACCAGAGGTGCTCCTGAAAGGCTGCAATTATTTCCTTTGTGTCTTGTGCTTTGAGACAAAGCCAGTGCTGGGCTGTGGCCACACTGAGCTGGTGAATAGCACCTGTTTGGGGCTGTGCATTCACCTGAACGTGACACTGAGGAGGTCAGACTCTCATTTTGTGTGGGAAGAGTCAAATAATTGCCACCAAGAAACATTTATGGCTCATGGACCAGCTCAGAGTCCCAGACTGGGAAAGTTAATCCAGACTCCCATGGAGCAAGATGTCTGTTCCCTGATTTTCTCACAGATGTGAGGAAAAAGGAGCATGGCTGGTTTTTATTTCAAGGAAATGAGGAGATGACTTTTCTGTTCTGCTCATCATTGCTGTAGCTGTACCTGAATGGTGTAAGGAAAGTTTGGATCCCGGGTTTAAACCTGTTGGGAAACTGGACAGAGTCCAGCAAGGGAACCCCAGGCCTGCAGGGAGAGGCTGGGGAGGGATGAGGGAGCTGGGCTTATTTAGCCTGGCAAAGAACAGGCCAAGAGGCAACTTCACAGCCCCCACTGCTGTGTCAGGGGCAATTAAAGGATGCTGGAGCTGAGCACTGCAGCCAGTGTAACCGGGGGCAGTTGCCACAGGCTGCCCCTGGGGGCTGCCCTGGGTGCTGGGAAGGTCCTTGTCACAGAGCAGTGAGGGAACACCATCCAGGAAGGCTGTGGATCTCCATCCTGGCTGGCTAAACCCACTGCAGATCCCCTCTACTGGGAGAGCCCTACCTGGAGCAGAAGATCTGGTCTCCAGCAGTCCCTTTCAACCAGCATGTCAATGACTCTGTGAAACCATCCTCCTGCCTGTTTCTTTTCCCTGGATAAACACCTTTCCTTTGGCCCTGGGCACAAGTCTTTGACTCCATACCCTGTGAGTCTGCATTGCAGATTCAAAGATGAATCACATGGATATAGGGAGGGCAATTACATCTCAGTGAGCATGAGAGAATCAGGGAGGCTCAACTGGTATGGAAAAACAAGGGAGGTGCTGGAAACTGTCAATAACACTGACAGAAACCCCTAAGACTTGCTGGGATTCAGTTTCTCTGGTTAATTTAGTGCTTACCGTCCTTGTTGGAGAGCATTGGTGCTAACAGTTCTTTAGCTTCTGATAGCAAAAGGTCAACAAGATCTGAAGATGGAAGAGATGTGTCTGAGACTGCATCTGTTTTATCCTCTTCTGTTTCATGGTTGATGCTTATAAATACAGAAAGTGCCATCAATACTTCTGTCAGACAATGGTCATTGACAATCCTAGCCAGCCTCTCAGGAAGGATGTGCTACATAAATTCTGTGTGTTTGGGGGGTTGCATGTCCATCCCTCTGCATTTAAGTGTCTGTTAGACACACTTGCATTGCTTAGTTACAAACAAATAGCAAAGTATTCTTTAGAATCTGTTAAAAGCATTTCCCCTGCATTATATTAGAAATAACCAGCTTGGAAACTTAAAAACTGATTTCCTTCCCTCTTAAAAACTGTTCTTTAAAGGGACTGGTCATATTGATGGGACAACCACTTTTAAATGATTTAATCAGTTAAAAACACACAGAGTTGTGGTACATTTTTTCCCAAGTGGCAGGAGATAGGCTCAGGTTAGAGGGGAGTCCAGAAGCCTGAGCTCTATTTCTGCAGCCTTTCATGCAGCTGAGAGTCTTGAGAACTCCTTGCTTACACTCTATCTACTGTAACTGCTGATAAAAAAGGATATGGTCCTGGAGCCAAAACCCGGTTTATGTTTGGAAAATCAGGTGGGTAAAAATTCTGCTGCTCTGAAACCTGCCTGGGGTCTCTGCTGACAAGAGCAATTTAACCCAAGCAGAGTTGCAGCTACTCCCAAAAAAAGCCTGAACAGAGGCCAAAATCCCCCAACACCAACCCACCAGCAGCCTCAGATCATCTTTCTCCCATGGTTTCACTTCCAAAGTGAAAGTATGTTTAGAAACTCTGGGTAGGTTACGTGTGAAGCACCTTCCCCTGAGAAATGTCAGAAAAGGACATTTCATGTTGCTGTTCAACATTCCCAGAAGCCATCTCCTACCTTTTCTCATCTGGTAAATGACTGTGTGTGCTCAGGACCTTGTGAATGTTCTGTCATGCAACAGAAAAAACAAAACAAAAACAAAAAGAAAAAGAAAAAGAAAAAAAGAAAAAGGTTTCAAACTTGGAGGAATGAATAATTCCTGAGAACAAACCCCATGGGTTTTTCCTGATGATCAGATTTAATATGACAGTAATCAGCTTCTGCTTATTCATTGCCCTTGAAGCGAATATCTCAAGGCCTTTTTCAGCTCAGGCAGTATTCATGAATCTACAGACACATCTGAATTCTGCATTTTAATACTGCTGCTAAAATATATGAAATGCAACACAAAAATCCTCTTCCAAGGAATAATTTTGCAGGCTGCATTTCAGTGATCATTGCTGCCAGCAAGCCCTGGCTCCTGGACCTGCACGTGTAAGCTCTCATTACCATGCACTTCTCCAACACTACTGAGGGCTGGAGAAAAAAGGAAGATATTTTGCTCCAGTGCTCAAAATCCTGTGATGTTTGACCCTGGGGTCAAGTGAGATGTATTTCCAAAGTCTGACCCCAAACTGCACAGGCTCTAGTACATAGTGCTGAAGCTCTGGGGGCATTTAATTCTTCCTTCTCTGGGGCAGAGGACACAGTGTCTACATTTCCTTTTGCTCCACTATTTCTGCTTGATTTCAAGAGTTCTTGGGACAGGCCACCAGTAGCCAAAGCAGATTCACTGAGTACTAATCCTTCCCATGCTGTCCAGTTTATTAATTACACATACTGGTGTTCCCAATATGGGGAATGAAGTGAAAAAACTGCCAATTGAAAGACTAAACTGAGAGATTTTGCAGGAAATAGAGGGAGAAAAAGCATTGGAAGAGCAAGGCCACTCTCCAGGCTCCTGTTTATAGAGAAGCAACCCTCAGCTATTGCAAGGGAAGGTGAGCAGGGATGATTTTGACAGCAAAGTTCCTGGAGCAGCCTCAGCAGAGGGAGCCAGGCAGAGCAGAGCCACCAGCAAAACCTGCACCACGGAGTTTGCATTGCTGCCAGGGATATGAGGAGATCTGAGTTCATTCCCTGCTTCCTCCTAATCAACAGACAGTGACTTTTTCAGGTGAGACGGGAAAAAAAAAATCCCTCTCTTGCTTATGGAGCAGGAAGTTGATTGGACTTGCAAAACCACCCTGAAGGAAAGAGGCCGTGGTGATGCTGCAGCAGCGGGGCAGTTCCACACCTCACCTGCACAAACAGGAGCAGCTTCCTATTGCAGATCTCCAGGCGCTTCCGTGACACTTCGGATTTTCGTAGCTGGCCATCAGCCAGGGACAGCTGCCTCTTCAGCTCCAGGATGTCCTCCTGAGGCAGGGACACAAGAGGAGGAGAAAGGTGGTGGTGATGCTCCAGCCTTAGCTTTTGGAAACAACAGTTTGTGACATTTGCTACAAAAAGCAAAAGCAGTGTCCTTTGGGAAGGGACAGTGGAAGTTATGCAAATTAAAACAGATCCAGAGACTGTGTTGGCCTTGTGGTCCCACACAGCAAATGATCTATGTACTGTTTCATTTTCTCCTGTGTAAATTGAAGGAGGGTAGCCTTAGTTGTGGCTGCCCCTGGATCGCTGGAAGTGTCCAAGGCCAGGTTGGATGGGGCATGGTACAACCTGGGACAGTGGAAGGTGTCCCTGCCCATGGCAGGGAGGTGGAATGAGATGGGCTTTAGGGTCCCTTCTGGCCCAGATCATTCCATGACTCTCTGAGCCCACAGAAGGAGAGTCTGAGGGGTTGTGGGTTTTTCCCAGACCAAGGGGTTGTGTTACCTCTATTTCAGAGACATGTTTTGCTTTTTTTCCCGCCAGCTGCATCTTCAGTTCTGCAATTTCAGCCTCCAGCAGGTGGATCACTTCCTCGTAGTCCTGCTCTGCGCTGTGAGCCTGTCTCTGCACCACCTCGGCCATCTGCAGTTTGCTGTGCAGGGTCCGGTTCTCTGACAGGAACCCCAGCGCCTTCTGCAAGCACCCAGAACTTCTGATGAACACACCACATCCCCCTCAACCCCAAACCGACCCCAAAACCCACCCCAAACACCCCAGAAATCCCTTCACTAACTTGGTTCAGCCTCTGGAGCTCATCCTCCATCAACTTCTTGCTGCTCTCCACTTCTCTCAGGAGAGACTGTGGGAAATATTTTCACCAGATTAGAAGCAACAAATGACAAGACATTTTCTAGAATGCCCTTACCCACCAAAATATTATTTTACAGAAGTTCTGTGCACTTTGCTCCCCCACAGGGAGAGCTTTTAGGGCTGTGACCTGCAGAATTCCAGCTGGACACAGCTGAGGTGCTCAGAGCCAGGTGAGGTTGAGAGGACAGGCACTGCTTCTGTTAATCACACACTCTTAATGAGACCTGCTTTTTAAATATATTAACTCCCTGCTGAGATGGGACTGCATGCTTTGAGTACAAATAAGTTTTCCTTTGAGGTTGAGAGCGAGAAAGAGGCAATTAAGGAGAGTGGAGGGTGAGAGGCTCCTGTGTGACGAGGAATGCACAGAATGCAAACTGGTGACTTCTCCAGAGGGATGGGCCACCCCATTACCCCCATGGAGAGCTACAGAACACCCCAGCCAAGAAATCTGCTCCAAGGGAGGCTCCACCTTCAGCCTGCGGACTTCGTGCCTCAGATCCCTCATCTCCAGCTGCAGCTGCTCCAGGTCCTCACTGCCATTGCAGTTGAGAGAGTCAAAAGTCTGCAAGGAGAGGGACAGACTCATCACACATTGAATCAAAATCAGCTCAAAAAGAAGTCAGCATTTTTATGCAATAGATCAAAAGGCACATTAAATAATTCAGCTCCAGGATGGTTCATTTTGCCCCACAGAATTTCACTCTCTGATCCCTCATCATTGCTGAAATAGCTAGAGTGAATTTTCACTTCATGAACCAAATGAAATTACTTAGAATTGATTAATTATGGCTATTTTTCCTTCTGCATTACTGCCATGCTGCTTCCTCATATTATCCCACAGACACTGTTATTTCCTTATTAAAAATGAGAAGTTTGAAGTCTTTTATAGAATTACCTATTAAAAAATGATTAATGAATAGTTCTGCCTTGTCTTTCTAACTCTAGAACAAGCAGAAGATGGTAATTTAGCTTTTCCCATCTCAGAATCCCATGGATTTCATGTAGAAAATCCACAGATTCAATGTAGAAGAGCTCTGGGGTGACTGACCGGGGAGTGAAAAGCCGATGTATCCAGCAAATTGGCCACTTCATGCTGAGTGAAGAGCACAGAGCTGGAATCCAGACCAGCCTCATCCAGCTCCTCCTGCATCAGATCCCTGAGTGCTTGGAGAACATCTGTGAGAAACAATCAGTTTATACCAGGCTAAAAGAGAAAATTGCTGTGTGTTAGGAGAAAATGGCACTGATTTTGGGGCCATCCACTGGTGCTGAGCAGGGTTTAGAGATGATAATCCTGGGTTCATCAGCAATCCCAGCAAGCTCAAATGAGTTATTGACAGTCTTTATTGGACTCCTATCTCTTATCCAACTGAAAAAACCTACATTTCTAAAACTCAGAACACCCCAGATATTTTCACAGGGGAATTTTCACCACTGTGGTTCTGAAAGTTTTAAAATTTTAAGCTAAACCCACATTTCCCTGACGAAAGGCACTTGCTGACATTTGTCACGTTGCTGATTTAAACAAAAAGACAACTCAGTGAGTTCAGCACTTAGAAAAGGTGTTAAATTGACAAGTCTGAAAATCCACATTCATTTTGCTTTCAGACATGAAGGAAAGCACAGCAGAAGAGGCTGCGTGGGACAGGTGGGAACCATCAGGGAGGTGGCACAAGGGTCCCAGAGCTTCCAGTCACAGAATCACAGGAGCATGAAATGGTTTGGGCACAAAGGGGTTCATCTTCAGATGGTCCCATTCCATCCCCTCTGCCATGGCAGGGACACCTTCCACTGTCCCAGGTTGCTCCAAGCCCCATCCAGCCTGGCCTTGGACACTTCCAGGGATCCATGGGCAGCCACAGCTTCTCTGGGCACCCTGTGCCAGGGCCTGCCCACCCTGCCAGGGAACAATTCCTTCCCAATATCCCATCCATCCCTGCCCTCTGGCACTGGAAGCCATTCCCTGTGTCCTGTCCCTCCATCCCTTGTCCCAAGTCCCTCTGCAGCTCTCCTGGAGCCCCTTTAGGCTCTGAGGTGTCCCCAGGGCTGGAGGCAGCTCTGCAGGTGGGGTCTCACCTGAGGGGCAGAATCCCCACCTCCTGCTGCCCACACCAGGGCTCAGCCCAGCCCTGGGGGGTTTCTGGGTGCTCACAGCCAGGGCATGCCCAGCTCTCATCTCCAACACCCCAAATCCTTCCCCCAGAGCTGCTCTCCATCCCTTCTGTACCCAGCTTGGATCTTGCTTGCGATTGCCCTAACTCAGGTGCAGAACATGCACCTGGCCTTGTTGAACTTTGTGAGGTTCACATGGTCCCATCCTGAAGCCTGTCCTGGATGGTGCTCAGTCCCTGGGCTGCAGCAGGAGCCAGAGTCTCTCTGCAAAAGCAGCACATTTACTAAATACTCCCAAACATCCTTATTTCTGTTGCCAGAAACGACAATTCCAGTCACTGGTAGGAGAGGGCTGTGGTTCTGTGTCCCATCCCTCACTCTGCACAGAACATTGATCCAGATGCCTTGTGACTGTTCTCTCTGCTGGGGACATTGCTGATGGTTTTGGATTTTTGCTGAAAGTTTTCTGTGGAGCAGACCCTGTGGGCCAGCCATGCTCTGGAAGGCCACAGAAGGCAGAACTGGCTTTTATTTTCTGTGTCCCCTCTGGCCAGTTCCTGCTAGGAAAGGTGGGATTTTAAGGAAAGTAAGCCCTTGCACCAACTTTCTTTTAGTCTGACTTTATGATAGGACAATGGGAATGGCTTTAAACTGATAGAGAGCAGGTTTAGATTAGATGTTAGGAAGAAATTCCTCCCTGTGAGGGCAGTGGGGGCCTGGCCCAGGTTTCACAGTGAAGCTGTGGCTGATCCATCTCTGGAAGTGTCCTCTTGGACAGGGCTTGGAGCAGCCTGGGATAGTGGAAGGTGTCTGGTGGAATGAGATGAATTTTGAGGTCCCTTCCAACCCAAACCATTTCAGGATTCCATGATTCTACAGAATGCCTTCCTTTGTGCCTGTGACTTTCCCTCTTTACAGGCTCCATCACTACCCAGGTGTCTCTCCTGCCACTTCTGTCCCTTTTTAGCTGCCAGTGAAGCTACCCAGAAAGGTCAGGTCCCCCCTGGGCAGAGCTCCCACTCACCTCCGTAGGCCACAGTGCCCTGCGAGTCCGTGGTCAGGCTTTGCCGGAGCTGCCTCTTCTTGTCCTCAGTCACATCCAGACCAAGATACTGCAGAACCTTGAGCAGAAACAAGGAGCCTTTGAAAAGAAAAATACTGGAAAAGCAAATCTTTGGTGTAAACACTGGGAAGACACTTCTGGGTTTCTCCAGGCAGCATCTCCCAAAGGAACAGACTTGGACTGGATTTCCAGTCTCTCCTTTGCTGCACACGTACAGAAATGTCTGTTCCTGAGCACAGGTTCACATCCCTCCAAGAACATTTTATCTGCAATCAGATTTGCAGCTCTGATGAGTTTTCAGGACTTTTATCAAAAGCCAGTGGAATTCTAGCAAGACTCAGCTGGCAAGAGCTCTGCCTCTCCTTTCTCTTTCTTCCCAGAAACTGTGTTTGGGACCAGGAAGATAAAAACTGTTAACAGAGTATTTCTCATGGAGAGAGGAGACATTCAAACATTTTGCTCCTCCACTGCATGTTTTGCTTTCTCATTACTCCTGACGCCCCAACTAATACTGATATTCATCAATTCAACCTGAGGGCAGCACAGGAGCAGATAAACTGTGCAAGCCCCACTTCCCTGCTGGCGGCAGCAGCTGAAAGCTTTTAAAAGACAAAGTCGAGCTCAGCAGACTCTGAGAAAGAGCCCGAGTGAAACGCTGACCTGTGCCAGGCTGCACTCGGAGCTCTCTCACAGCAGCTCCCGGAAATTCCCTGGGAAGGGGCTGTGGAGGGACCCTCACTCACCTTTCCAGCCCCAGCAAGTCCCTGGGGTCCATCTGCTGTCCCGTTCCTGTCCCACCTCCTGCTCCTCTGCCCAGTGCAAGGCAGCGCTGCAGGCTCCCAGGCTTTGGGATGTTGGCGGGGTTGGCCACCCCAAAGCCACCTCAGGCTGTCCCAGCCGGTGTCACCCCACACCCTGTCACCGCTGCAGCCGCCCGAGCCTAACCCAGCTTTTCAGAGCGAAGCCAGGCGCTCCTGGCAGCCGAGAGGAGCCGCTGTCCCCGAGAGGAGCCGCTCTGTCCCCGAGAGGAGCAGGGGTCGCTCTGTCCCCCAGAGGAGCAG
>NC_031783.1:1401077-1424962 GCF_001522545.3 Parus major
GGTCGCTCTGTCCCCCAGAGGATCAGGGGTCCTGTGCAGATGCTGCCGGAGTCACTCTTTGGCAGAATAACTCTGCTCCGGGGATGGAGCCGCGCTGCCGGCGGGGGGCAGCAGATGTTCGGCACATCGGGCCCTCTGTCCCCACGTCCCCTCTCAAACGCCGGAAAAACCCAAAGTGCCAGACTGGGACACGGCCCCCAAGGCACCCTGCCCCTCACCAGGGTCTAGGTGAGCACACAGGCAGCTCCTCTCCATGCCCATGGAATGTGTTTTCTATAAAATGATGGAAAAATCAGCGATTCTGGATGGCTTCTCGATGAGGTATCCCCTATCTCAGCCTTCCCTTCCCCACACCAGACTGCCTGAGGTCGCCCTAGCAGTGACCAAAAGTTTGGAGGGCACAACCTTAGCCAACAGGATAATGCCCAGGGGAGGAGCAGCTGCCAGGAGAAGACTTCTGGAGCTTCATGGAGCCAAGAAACAGCCAAGATGAGCCAAGGGATGGACACAGTCAGGATGTTTCACCCTCTTTACCTTCAGAGACTGGACTCAGCCTCCAGCAAGCTCACCTGAAGATGGACTATTTCCTGCACAGTGCACAAGGAGGAGACCTTGCTTTGGGGAGAGGGATCTGCCACTTACCAGTTCCAGTTTTCCATCCTTGAGCCGGATATGGGGATCCAGTGCTACTTTAGGTTTGGTGCCTGAAGCTGCTTTGTAGTTAGAAGCAGAAGCAGGTGCTGAAAAATCAAAAATAAATATTAATGGGGAAGCATTTGGGTAGAGGCGTCTGCAAAGTGAAATTCAGATATCTTGTTGTATGAAATATAAAGTGTGTGCAGCAGGGCAAAAATCCAAGTCCAGGATTTACTAAAACCGACTCTGGAAGGCTGAACTAGGCCTCTGTTGGGAAGATTGGGTACTGAGGCAAATCCTTCTGAAACTGGGCTTCAGCATGGTTTAAAACAGTGTTTCATCCAGGGACAAAGAACTGCAAAAATAGCACTTTGGAAATTTCCAGTCACAGAATTTTGTGGAGTCTTGGAGTTATGGTGAACTGTGAGAAAAATGAATTAAAATCTGCCTGGTTCTTGTCTGCTCTGATTAAGCAAAACTGAAAGAATTCCTGACACCCATAGGAATGAACAGATTAAAAGTTATGTGGAAAAGCACCACTCTGAGATTTTTTCCCTCCCCAAGGCTGCAAAAAGCCTTGAACCCTTTTCCCCTCAGCTGGGCAGGCAGGTTTTTTGGGTAGAAGGAGCCACATGTGCTGTGAAGCAGCCACAGAGGCAGAGAGAGGCAGAAGCAGCAGCTGCTGTGCTGGTGAAAAGCTGTCATGAGCTGGATGATCCAGCTGCCAACAGCTGGCTCAGCATTGCCAGCACTGCTGCACAGCTGGAAAGGTCCAGAGCACAAGCACTGCCCCTCCATCCCTGGAGGGAACCCCACCTTTTCCATTATGATTAACCCTTGCCTGTAAGGAACCATGATACTCCCAGGGAAAAGGGCTGTAGAAGGCGTTACCTGCTCCTGAAGAACCCAACCAGACTCCAGAAGAGTGCAGAGCTGCTGTGCCTGTCCCTGCCCACCCTGCACCCTCAAACCATCAGCTCAGGGGACAAAATTCCTTCTTGTGCCAGCCACAAGATTTGCCCAGGGAGCAATTCCTTCTGCCTGCCTGGGATCTGGTTAACATCACGGGAAGCTCTGTTTTGCCAAATAACAGAGCTCCTCCAGAACCCCTGAGCACTTCTCCCCTCACCCTCCTGTCCCTCAGGGTACAGCCCAGGTGCCAGGAGAAGGCAGTGAGGAGCAGCAGAGGTGCTGCATAATCCTCCTAATCCAGGCATCCATCTGCTCTGCTAAGGCCAGCAGCTGGGAAGCAGCAAGGGGTAGCAAATGGGTTTGCTGGATCAGCCACCACCACTTCCCTCTCCAAGTTCAAGGGCAGAGCCATTACCCTTGGAGCCATGGCTAATCAGGATTAGCTCCATGTGGCTTTGCTGTCAGCTCTGGACACAGCCATATCCAGGGCATCCATCAGGCACCCAGAGAGAGGCACTGCCTGGCCCAGGCTCCCAGCCTGGCTGTTCTTTCAAAGCCAGTTGTCTGTCTCCACGGATGACAACACTGACATAAAGCCTCCTTGGCATCCCACATTCAAATCCTGGAGTGATAAAATCCCCCAGCTAAGTCAGGCCATGGGTGGGTCACTGCTGGGGCTGGGTTGCTCTGTCCCCATCACTGGACTGGCTGTCCATGGTGGCCACCTGAGAGTGTCCCTGGCATCTGCAGGGCATTCAGGGCAGGGAGGACAGAGCTCATCCCTGTCCCAGAACTTCTCCAGTGTAGCATGGAAGGCAGAGCTGAAGCTGCTGAGCTTGCCCAAGGTGAGCCAGACAACCCTGGGAGCAGCTGCTCCATCTCCTGCTGATCCCAGGTATGGACTAAACACGATTTACCTCCAGTGCTTGCTCTTAGCCTTCCAGAGGGAATTACAGCAAGGCACAGGGATTTGTAAGCAGAGCCAACATCCCAGGGAAGGAAGGGCTGTTGGATTTGAGGCTGAAAGTATTTGAAGATTTGAGGCAGCACTTGTTCAGGTTTTGTTGAGAAAGTCCATCCTTCCCTTGGGGCAGGAGTCACAGGGATAGCGGGTACCTTGGTGGAGGTTGTTTCCCTGGGTTCTGGGGATTATTGAGGTTTCCTCAACAGTATTAAGGGATTTGGGAAGCTGGAGGGTGATTCAGGTTCACCCCCCGTTGCTGTCACACTGTTGGATGTACAGAGTGGGTCTCTCCACAAAAGAGCTCAGGAAACCCAAAACACAGAGATGAAACACAACATGGAAAAATAAGCAAAAAACTGAAGCTTGGGTGTAGAGAGAAATCTGATTTATTTAACACCTCTAAATCATTTCCCAGTTTGGCCAATTGAGGGCATCCTCAAAGCCTGGGCAGAGCCCACAGTTGCTGTGTACATCCCAACCTGACTGCTTTCATATTGTGTGTCCAAGACCCCCCATTCCCCCCAGAAGGGAATGTGGCCTGTGGAGAACCTTCTGCATTTCTGGGGTGAGCAAAGCCACTGCTGCAAATGAACCACAGGCTGAGAGTGGAGGAATTTGTCTCCTATGAATACCTCAGTCCTTGAATGCTTTAGTAAAGAGTTTTGCTACTATGGGCAAACATGGACATAATTACTACTTGTTGAGTAAACCAAGGTGCTGGCTGCCCTCTCTCTGAGCAGGCTGAGTGTCACCATCACCCCATTAAATTCCACTCCAGCAGTATGAACACTGATAAAAATCTGGTGATATGACCAAGGGAATGGATTCCTGCTGCCAGAGGGCAGGGTTAGATGGGATATTGGGAAGGAATTGTTCCCTGGGAGGGTGGGGAGGGTGCCCAGAGCAGCTGTGGCTGCCCCTGGATCCCTGGAAGTGTCCAAGAACAGGGCTTGGAGCAACCTGGGACAGTGGAAGGTGTCCCTGCCCATGGCAGGGGGTGGAATGAGATGGGCTTTAAAGTCCCTTCCAGGCCAATCCATTCTGTGATTTTGTGATTCTATAATTTCACAATCCTCAGCTCTGAGGGACCACAGCTGTTTGTCACCCACACAAAGAGAATGGCTGAGCAGGACTCACCTGAGACCGTAAGCTCTGGTGGGCAAATGTCCGGTGACAAAGAAGGCACAGGAAAAGGATTTTCACGCCTATTCTAGAAAAACAAGACAAAATGGCACAGACAGTTGCTAAGAAGAATCTGCTGGTGTAAATAATGAGCAGGAGATAGAGGAGTTCAAGACAGAGCCATGAGGGCACTACATACATCTCTTGTGCAGGTGGGCTTGAAAGTACTCCAGGGGTTCCTTTGGGAGCACCTGGCACAGGCTGAGCCAGCCCAAAACCTCTGGTCACACACAAACACCTCTGTCCTTGCTGTAACTGTGCTTGAGTGCTGAGGCTGGTTTTGACCTCACCTGGTTTCTCCACAGAGATTCTCCCCAAAGCTCTGCATCCAACCCAGCAGGGAGGTCCCAAGTCTGACCACAGCCAGGTGTAATATTTACCCCAAACCCATAATTATCCCAGTGAGCAGGGCAGGAAACTGAGATCAGTTCACACCCTTTCTTGTGTGCTATGTCATGGCTGAAAGCACAAGGAAGAGGGGAAAATAACCTGAGGGTGAGCACCACCAAGACAGCTCTGACACAGCTGGGGGCTTGGATGCCAAGAGGGGCACAGACTGTTGTGAGGACATACAGACAGGTGGCACATGTGCCTGGGCACTCTTTCCCTGGTGTGGAAGTCCAGACCTCATCAGAAGTTCCATCTTGCAGCAGCAAAGTGAGGAAAGGAGCCATTTCAGTCCAGCCAGTGGTGTGATTTCATACAAGTGTATAGCATCCCACAGGCTGGGGGGGAGGGGTCTGACCACAGCACTCAGCACAGCTCCAGGGGCCCTGGTGCCTTTCTAGGGCACATCTCCAGCCTAGGCAACACATATGTGACATTCATGCAAGTCTGTGTCCCCACAGGGCTGGAAAGCAAGAGGTTTTGTGAATGGTGTTGTATGAAAGGAACATCCAGCCAGCCCCTCTTGAAGGAAATTTGTGTGGAAGAGGACAGAAAGAACACCCAGCATGGCACCAGTTCAGGAGGGGAGTGACAAATGCACACAATGGAGCTGCAGACCCTGAGGGTTGTGTGGATAAACCCTGTCCAGCCATTCACAGCTCGAGCACTTCTCTGCAAACACAATGTGGAGCTTGGCTTTGCAGGAGGAATGAACCTGGCTTATCATTAGAGTAGTCAGGAGCAGGAATGGGCTGTGCAGGAATGCTGGGGATTCATCCTCATCAGAGGGCTTGAAGAATAAAGAGTTGTGCCTGCCTTTGGCTAGGAGCCTAGATCAAACTGACTCCAGAGATCCCTTCCAGCCCTATGACTGGTGCCCAATGAGATGCAGGTTGCTATCCACAGAAGGCCTTTGTTTTTTTTTAAACCTGAGACTCTTGAAACAGGTCTGAATGCAGGCCCTGGAGATGAAACTCCTGTCATTACCTCCACAGATCTATCTCTGTCTCAAACCCAAGAGAGAAGAAATTATTTCTGATTTAAAATATCTGCCTGCAGGTAAATACATCAACAGTACAGACTTCCCACAGGATTTCCAGAAGTATTATCAGGGAGTCCCTAAAGAAGAGTTCTCTGACCAAGGAAAGACCCCAGGATTGAGATGAACTTCCACCTACCTCTGGGGACCTCACGTGGACCTTCAGCCTGCAGGAGCTCAGGCCATTTCCCACAGCCTTTGGAGGTGGGGATGGGATGTTGTTGTGAACAGACAGCCCCGGATGTAACCGTCCCCTCCCAGGGATAAAGGCCACTTCTGTGCTTCCCTCGTGTCTTTAACAAACAACAAACACACAACATCTTATTAACAAAACAAAAGGCACAAATTTGCAGAGCTCCCATGCTTGTGGTTCTGTCTCCAGGACAACCTCACCTAAGCATGAGTAGCCTGTACCAGTGCAGCTGGATCTCCACCAGCTGCATTCCATTGAATCATGGAATGGTTAAGGTTGAGAAAGACTCCTGAGATCATTGAGTCCAACCATTTCCCAGGTACTGGCAAGGCCACCATTGACCCCTGTCCCCAAGTGCCACATCTCCATGGTTTTTGAACACTTCTACAAATGGTGATTCCACCACTGCCATGGGCAGCCTGTGCCAAGAGCTTTACGACCCTTTCCATGAAGAAGTTGTTTCTTATATCCAGTCTAAACATCCTCTGGCACTACTTGGGGCTGTTTCCTCTTGTGCTGTCACTTGTTAATTGGGAGAAAAGCCCAATCCCCACCTGGCTCTGCCCTCCTGTACAGATCCATAGTTCCTCTCCTGAGGTTTTTTTCTCTTTTTTAACTTCAGTTCTGTTTCAAAGTTCTTCTGGGCAGTGATAGGAGATACTCATGAAGCCCAGAACATAGGGAAGGTCTGGATTACACTTCAGGATGATCCATGCCTTCAAGATTTCCTTATGTGTCCACCTTAAAGCATCATTTAAGACTAATAGTGCCCTTGAAGCCAAACCTTGGCATGAAGTGTTCTGCCTAAGACACAACACCACCTGATTATGAAAGGAAATACTTCCTATGCCTACCTGAATTTGGCTTTTTCAATTATTTTTCTGGCCTCCTCATGTGTGCTGCCCACCAGAGAATCTCTGTTGATAGCGATGAGTTGGTCTCCAGGTCGGAGCCGGCCATCCTAAACAAACACAGAGAAAGACAAAGCATTGAGAGGGGATATCTCTGCCCAAAGCCTTCTCCTGCAACGCAAATCCTCATTAATCCACGCAATTATCCATCTACTCTTAGAAAAGCTGCTTCAGAACAGCCACAGCCTCTAGGAAAGGTCCCCATGGCAGAGCTCCTGAGGGTCTCCATGCTGACTTACTTTGTAACAGTCCCCATCTGGCAGAAGCTCTTGGACATAAATCATGGGTCCATCAGGCCTGTTGGATCCACCACTGATTGTCAGCCCCAAGCCAGAGGAGTTTGCTATAGAAATGCTCTGGATCCCAGAGTCAATGGAGTAGCTGCAAGGGAGAGAAGTCAGCAGGTAACTCAGGGTGATCTGGATTATCTTCTCATATTGCTGAACAAACTGCCTGGATCTTCTTCCATGCCTGATCCTTCTACCTTCTTCCAGCCTTTTATTTGCATCCTTCCTTCCACCCACCGTTGGAAAGGGGAGGTGAGGGCTCCTGTTCTTTGGCAGACATTGTTTAATGCTATGAAGGTGACTGATTCCCCCTAATCCCAAATAGGGGAATACTCATTTAGAGAAGAAACTAAAGATTTAACTAGAATATATTTGGCATTCCTGGTTTTATAGCCAAAAGCACACAAATGATCAATGTGGTTGTTACTTGAATCCAACTAAATAACCAGACAGCAATTTACAGATGGATCAGCTATCAAGCAGCTCTTAGCAAACACCAGAGTGAAGCTAGGGATACACAGCTGGGTGTGTCTTAACCAGGGTTTGGACCCAAAATCATCCAAGATGCCCTAAGAAATGGGCATCCTTTATAGCAACACCCACCACACTGAGAGCTGCTGCTGTGGCAGGTGGCTCACTCAGTCAAGGATGAAAAGGAGCAGCAAACAGGCTGGACCCTTCCCCCTGAGAGCTGCTGGACAGGACTCTACAGGCCACCACAGCAGGGAGGTCTGGCAGTAGCAGAATTGTGGGAGCAGAGATTTCACTGAGCTCCCATGGGCAGCATGGGAGTGGGTTGAGGAAGGATTTGGTGGTGTATGAGGATCAGCAAACCTTTTCCTCCAAAGCTGGTGGGTGCAGCTGGCTTTTCACTTTTCAGTTTATTTCCACAGCAGCCACTGCCCAAAGAGTTTGCACTGGCTCCTTGTGTTACAACTTCAGACACAGCAGCAGCTGTGCATCCCCTGCCCCACAGTGACACCAGCACATGTTCCCAAGCAGTGCCATCCCTGGTGGTCAGACACCCCAGTGGAAGCTGTGCATGTGCCTTAGTCTTATGAAAAAACATTGCTTTAATCTTAGGGAAATGATGTCATGAAATACAACATTCAAATGCTCTGTTCAACCCAAAATCTCAGACACTGACTGTGGTGAGATTGCATCGCATCCAATTCCCATTGCTCAGTGGAGTGGCAGGACCTCAGGTGATGCCATAATGAGAAATCACAGCCTGGGGACATGTGGTGAGCAGAAGGGGTGGCAGCCACACACATGGAAAGACCCATGGCCCAAATTACATCTCACAGCTGACCACCAATGCTCAGCTGAAACCACTGCTCTGTGATTCCAGGGGAAAGCCACTTGGGCCTGGCACCAGCATGGAGACAAGCAGAACACAGCACAGCATGGCAAGGAGGCCACCAGGAGAGGCCCCTGTAGCCCAAATGCCCATTTTCCTGCCCATGGCAGGAGGGCTGGAACAAGATGATCTCTGAGGTTCCATCTCACCCAACCCATTCTGGATTCTACATCTCAGCCCGGAAGGAATTAACAGCACAGTAAGGATGGCTTGTCCAAACCAGCTGCCAAGTAGATGATCCGGTGTCTCCTCTGTGTGGGTCTCTCACTCCATGCAAGCAGCTTAAACTTCTGGTGCCAAATATTTGTCCCCTGCAAATCCCTAATAAGCTGGTATTTAGCAAGAGGATTTACTGGTTCTGCAGTGAGGGCTGATTCTCTTTACCAGTAACTTGGCTTGTTTGTGCTGGCAAAGGAGGGGAGCTGTGAGCCCTGGGGACAAATGGTCCCCATTCCATGACTGTGAACACACTCCAAGCTGTCCCTCTAGAGAAGGGCCTGGAGATGAGACTCTGCAGAAAAACCAGCTCTGCCTGTCCAAACCTCCGACCCTGTGGAATGTGCAAGGGACCACATGAAAACACACTCTGGGAGATGCCCTGGCCACCAAAGGATGTGGTGACTGCAGGCTGATGACCCCAAAGCAAAGGGCATCAGGGATGTTTGCATGGAGGGGTGCTAGTGCTCTTGGAGCACGGAGCCAAAGTGCCAGGAGCAGGGCAATGGGAAACAAGCTCCTAAAACACCTCCTGAAAGCAGCACCATCCTTACAGGAACACTCTGCTCATGGTCTGTAAGGTGATGTGAAAAGCCCTGGCTGTAAACCATGGCCTCTCCCTGGGATTCAGAGGGGAGGAAGAGGAGCTGCTGCATGGTTAACCATGGTGCAGACATACTGGTTGTCTCAACTGGGAAGCTTTTCACCCCTTGGGAATCAACTTCCCAGCAACAGCCAGGATGTCACCACCACATCCAGAAGATGCTGTGGCCTCTGAACCACTGTAGTGACAGAAGAGTAGAGAGGACATAAGGATGAACAAAACTGCTCAACAAGCACTGGAATTATTCACTGGCTGTACCCTCTGACATTTGGTGGTGTCCTGATGACCACCAAATGCGTACGTACTGTGCGTGAGGAGCGTGCGCCAGGCTCCCGAGGAAGGGGCCGTGGGAGCTGGCAGGGCTCAGCAGCAGCGGGCTCTGGGAGCGCGAGGATGAGCCTGAGGAGGTGCTCTCCAGGTATCGACCTGAACAGCAAAGGCAGAGTCAGTCCAGGGCACACAAACACTCCAGCATCACCCGCCCCCCTGCTCTGCTGCTGAGAGCTGATGCTGCACTCCTAGATTTTTGGGGAAAACCACATGGTGGTTAAAGACATCAGGATAGGGCTGAAGGAGAGGACACATTCAGCCTCCTTGGCACAATTCCAGCGTGGGACTCACCCCTCTGCCAGCCCCACACACCTCTGCCATAGGGGAAGGGCCAGCAGCTCTCTGGTGGGATGCCAAGGCATAGGGAAAGTTTTCTTGCCCAGGCACACACTGCTCTGTGTGCTGGCATCTTGCTTAGGTCAACCTTGTTGAATCTCATTAAACATTTCCCATTTGCAAATGAAAAATAATGATCTTTGAATGAATTATTGCTGAAACACCTTGAAATCCAGAGCAAAAATCTACAGCTGCACTTACTGATGGAGTCACCTGCCCAGCACATCAGGCAGAATCTGGGGATCAGGGGAGCGGCTGTGACCCCAATTCAAGTCTCCCTTGATCATCCCATGGCAGCATTGGCCATGCTCTGGGCTTGCACCAAGGGTCTGCAGTAAGGATGAGCTTTCTTCAAGCCCCCACCCCAACACCTACTCAAATCCAAGCACAGCTCCTTCAGAATGACACTGGGATAAAGGAAACTGTCTCTGCAGAGAGAAGGGCTTTCAGTTCCCTGCTGAGCTACTCACTGCCGCCGTGCAGGATTGGTGAGCTCCGCGCTGAGCCCGTGTTGCTCTGGGAGCCAAACTTCTCCAGCAGCTCAGAGAACTCTCTCCTGCAAACAAAACCACATCAAAGCAAAACCAGCCAGCTGCTGCTCAGAACTCCCCCACATGTTATATGGCAACAGAGCCTCTGATGGCAGTGATGGTACCAAGGCTGCAGGGCTGGGGCTCACCAGCTGTGGGGAGCAGACAAAGTTTCCTCATGCACAAGGAGAACACCTGGGTTTCAAGAGCTTGTGCAAGGCTTCAGGTCTGTACTCAATCTCATGACAGTGCAGCTTTCCTGTGATGGGCTGGAGCTCCAGAGTGCACATTCCCTGGCCTGGAGTGTGTTCAGGGCAAGAGAAGCTGGGAAGGGACGTATCCTTAAAGGTCTTTTCCAATCTTTATGATCCTATGATTCTATGGACAGGCTCTGTGCTGAGAAATGTCATTCCTCAGAGAGGGCAGATGGACACTGGAGCCCTGCCTCACATCCTGTCTTGCACCCCACCTCATGGACCCTCCTGGGAAGGTTTTCACCCCCAACTATAAGGCTCAAAAGTTTTGCAAACATACCACACAAATTAAACCCTGACAGAAGGTGCTGTAACTCCTGAAAATATAATCCAGAAATTCTTGGCCTACTTGTGACTCCTTCTAGGACAGTTAAATACAGGTTATTCTCTGGTTTTTCTCCTCTTTTCCTGGACAGAAAGCAGATCCTGTAACTCTTGCTGGAGTAAAGAGGGAGATGGCTTTTGGGGCATCTGCAGAAGCATCAGCCCACTCTCCCAATCAATGCATGATGATGTTCTCCACAAACAGCACAAGCTAAACCCTTGGAGCATGACATGACAACAAAGACCTGCATGCAGTCTCATCCCCCAGATCCCCTGGAAAGTGATCTCCATGCCCAAGCACCAGATGCTTTGTTCCAGGTTAAGTTTGACCACCGTGTGTTGAGCCCTTGATGAGCTGGAACTACCTGAACACCACAGGTGATTTGCTTTGTGACCTTTTTTTGCTGAGTGTGACATCCTGAGTTTTTTTGAATTGTGTTAAGAGCTACCATTGTGCACATTTACCAGATCCTGCCTCATTTCTGAAACCTTTCTTTGAGTTGCTGTGAGCCCCTCACATCCTTTCAGATGAGGAGGCACGGAAAGGAATGACATCTTCATCATGTTCACATCCAGCAGCCTTCTGATCCACCCCTGCCACGCTGGCTCTTTGCTCTCATGTTGTCCCTCTGCAGTGCTGGGGGTTCTCTCCCTTCATAACCAAACCCCACCTGACAGATCTGACCTTTTGGCAGAGAGATCCTCAAGGATGATTAATTTCTTACACATGCCAGTTAATAAGCATCCAGGCAGTGGGAGAGACCCTGGAAATGTTATTTCAGTGGCCACAGTAACACCATTAGATGTCGTCTTTGAAGGCAGGAGGGAATCCCCATGGGAAGGTGCCTTCCTGATGCCATAGCCTCAGGAAGAGCCTGGTTATGAGTGGCTCCCTCTCAGGCTTGACAGTCAGACAAGCTCAAGAGGTGAACCTGTAGGAACCCAGCCACAGCAAAGATCCCTGAGCGAGGAGACTGCTGTGACACACTCGCAGACGCTGCGTCATCTGCGTTCCTCACCAGGACAGATGTTGGGTGTTATTGGCTAGATTAGAGTCAACAATATTAAATGATGAATGAATCATCAGCTCCTCAGGTTCCTGCTGGAAGTGCTCTCAGTAATTTACATCTTCCCAGTCACAACCAGCTCATTAACAAACTTCAAAGACCAGCGCATGCCTTATCTAATATTGCCATCAAATTTATGCCTTATTCATTCCATTTAATGCTAATTTAAAACCCAAGTGTCACACAATGCTCAGTGACAAGCCTTGGTGAATCCCAATATTTGCATCCATACTATTGTCTTTATCAACCAAACCCATGGCCTTAAAAAAGACATGACTTTGTTCAGAAAGCCCACGTCCCACAAAGCTCTTTTGGCTTTCACCTCTTGGGCACAAACTTCCTCAGGAACAGCTAAGAAGGTGTTCCCCCAGGAACACCAGACATCCAGAAGATGCTGTGACCTCCCAGTGATTGTGGTGATAAATCAGTAGAGGGGACATGAGGATGATCAAAGCCATTGTCCAAGCACTGGAATTCTTTATTGGATCTACTCCTCAGACAGTGACAGGCATTTGGTGGCCCAGCAAGGGACATCTGTGTGGGGCCAGCTCTGTGTGACCTGCACTTACTGTGCATGGGGGCAGGGGGAGGCAGTTCCATAATGTAAGGCACCAAAATTATGTAAAATATTAGGAGAAGTTCTCCATGGAAAGGATGTCAGGCTGGAACAGGCTGGCCAGGGAAGCAGTGGAATCACTAGAAGTGTTCAAAAAACATGTGGATGTGACACTTGAGGCCATGGTTTAATGGTGGCCTTGGCAGTGGTAGGTTAAGGGTTGGACTCGAGGGTCTCAGAGGGTTTTTCCAACCTAAGTTGATTCCACAAGCACTGGGAAGGCAGAAGACAAGTCAGGCCCTGGTTTGCTGATCTGTGGATCCCTGAGCCGAGCCTTGGGTGGATCTCAGCAGAATTATTCCAATTTCCCAGTAAAATCTCTGACTTTCTGCAGTTGATTCACACCAGTTTCACTTGCAGCTCACACAGCCCTGGCCTTACCCCTCCCTGACCCCGTGCAGGGGCAGGTCCAACACGCTGGAATCTCACACATTATTCTCAGTGGTTACCAAGCTACAAGCACTGAGCTTTTATTTTGGGCTGAGTATTTCTGTGGTCATCTATTGTTCCATTTTCCTTAGATAATAATCCACCAGAGCACAGAGGAGGTTATAAACACCAAACAATGGCTGAAATACTCTTAGTCAATGCAAATGGAACTGGTGCAGCAGCTCTGTGACCCTGCAAACCCCATCACCAACCTGTGCTGCCAAACTGTCATAAGTGAGGACATGCATGGACTCAGCATTCCTTGATGTTGTTTATTTTGTGTCCTGAAATTCATCCACAAAGGAGGTTTATCATTGTTTGCTCAGGAGCCTGAAGGAGCTGTGAGACTGGGTCCAGCCCAGGGACAATGTGACCAAATGCCACTGTCCCCGCTCCTGCTTTGTTGGTCAGTCCTGCCAGCAGCCCCAGTTCCACCAGGGACACAAACACATGACTAACTTGAGGCACACACTTTTCCCAGCAGAAAGTAAAACACTTTCTGGTGCCAGTCTCCTGGGAATTAATTTTGTGCTCAGTGCTGTGTTTGGAGGAGTTTGACGTGGGCAGACGATGCCCAAACATTGCCGATTAATGAACACACTGAAGGAATGCCAGCAGGCCTTGCTTTGTGCTTTCAGACACCAAGAGGCTTCAGAAGATGTCTTTAATATTTAAAATTTGACCCTTACTAAAACATTGTGAATTGACAGGTGCCTGGAGGACTAAAATGCCCAGCTTTATTAAAAAACAACAACCATGGCGTTGTATGAGGTGGAAAGTTCATTTTAACAAGCCCTTCTCCAGGATTTTTTTCATTAGGATGCAAACATTTGAGGTCTGGAGGATGCTTGCAATGGAGCTTGGCCCTGGACAGCCTTCAGCCAGCCCCAAGGTGGGAGGGGGGGTCTGCCAGCAGCAGCCAGCTCCAGGATGACTTTACTACAGATTAAGCAGCAAAGGGTCAATCTCCCTGAAGAAAATGGTTGTTTTATCTCATAATGCCTCTTTGTCCTGCCCTTTTGTTCCTGGGAGAACAAAGGGTGAATCCTACATCAAAGGTTACACAGCGTCTGGAAACCTCAGCTCTGCACCACAGCTGGGAGAGAAAGTGCAGTCTGTGACATTAGAAATTACTGGTTTGTCTCAAAAAAAAACAAACGGGCAGGTGAGTGGGAGCCGTGAACCCAGAGCACTCCAAACACGTCACAAAGGCAGCTTTTCTCACACACAGCTCCAGTGGAATCAGGGCACCCACAGCCAGCCCAGAGCTGACACCCAGCTGTGTGGGGAGGTCACACCCTAGAGGGGAGGGATGGGGCATCCAGAGGGACCTGGACAGGCTGGAGAGGGAGAACTGTGCAAAATTCATAAAGCACAACAAGGCCAAGTGCCTGGGTCAGGGCAATTCCAAGCACCAATCCAGACTGGGCAGAGAAGGAATTGAGAGCAGCCCTACGAAAAGGATTTGAGGTGTTGGTGGGTGACAGCTGGATTTTCCCTGGCCATGAGCACCCAGAAACCCCCCAGGGCTGTGCTGAGCCCCAGTGTGGGCAGCAGGAGGGGGGGGTTCTTTCCCTCTCAGGTGAGACCCCACCTGCAGAGCTGCCTCCAGCCCTGGGGCCAACAGCAGCAGGACGTGGAGCTGCTGGAGAGAGTCCAGAGGAGCCCATGGAGATTCCCCAAGGGCTGGAGCCCCTCTGGAGCCAGGCTGGGAGAGCTGGGGGTGCTCACCTGGAGAGGAGAAGGCTCCAGAGACACCTCAGAACCCCTTCCAGGGCCTAAAGGGGCTCCAGAAAAGCTGCAGAGGGACTTGGGACAAGGGATGGAGGGACAGGACACAGGAAATGGCTTCCACTGCCAGAGGGCAGGGATGGATGGGATATTGGGAAGGAATTGTTCCCTGGCAGGGTGGGCAGGCCCTGGCACAGGGTGCCCAGAGAAGCTGTGGCTGCCCCTGGATCCCTGTCAGTGTCCAAGGCCAGGCTGGATGGGGCTTGGAGCAGCCTGGGATAGTGGGAAGTGTCCCTGCCATGGCAGGGGTGGAATGGGATGAGATTTGAGGTCCCTTCCAAGCCAAACCATCCAGTCCTTTCCCTCTCTCTGGGTGGGGTGGAAGCAGTGCCAGGCATCTCACTGTGCTGGGAAAGGCTGGCTGGTTTTTCCAAAGCACAGCCTTTGTCCCTGGCACACCCAGGTCTCCCTGCCAGTTTAGCTCCAAGTGCCCAGAACAACGATGGGCTGAGCTGTCACTGTCACACGCAGGGCTGGCAGGACAGGAGGGACCATCCTGCATCTACACCAAGCCAGGCAGCAGCTCCAGCCACAACCCCTCTGCTGGGAAAAACAGTGTGGGCAGAATGACCTGGGCAGTGATCCTGCCTTTGCAGGCAGATTTTTCAGATTCAGACCCCTTGGGCCTGGACCTCAAGACCGGTGTTCAGCTCTGGCCCCTCCCAAGGCCGACACTGAGGGGCTGGAGCGTGTCCAGGGAAGGGAACAGAGCTGGGAAGGGGCTGGAGCAGCAGCAGCAGCTGAGGGAGCTGGGAAAGGGGCTCAGCCTGGAGAAAAGGAGGCTCAGGGGACCCTTCTGGCTCTGCACAGCTCCCTGACAGGAGGGGACAGCCGGGGGGAGTTGGGCTCTGATCCCAGGGAACAGGGACAGGACAGGAGAGGGAACAGCCTCAGGTTGTGCCAGGGGAGGTTCAGTTTGGACATCAGGAGGAATTTCTTCATGGAAAAGGTGCTCAGGCCTTGGAAAGGGCTGCCCAGAGTGGTGGTGGTGGGGTCCCCACCCCCAGAGGTGTCCAAGTTACAACTGGACATAACACTCAGGGCTCTGGGCTGGGAGATCAGTCACAGGTTGGACTCGATCCTGAAGATCTTTTCCAGCCTCTTGATCCCATGGGTCTGTGATTGTGTTCCACACTGCAGGGCACTTGCAGAGAAGCAGCCTTTCCTTCCTGCTGGTTGTGTGAGCCCTGTTAATCCAACAGCCCCCATTCCTGGGATGCTGGGGATGCATCTCGTGTGGAGACACAATGAATTTCATATTTTATCATGCCAGGACTCAGAGGTGCAGCACAAACTGGCTCCTCCCAGTGATAAACCTGACAGACCAGGCTGATATCTGTGCAATGCAGAGAAACAAGGAACTATTGTAACTTTCAGGCTGAGAATGAATAAACAATAATTATGACTATGCAATAAAATTATCCTTATTAGCTGAAGGTCAGCACAGACGAAAATCAGATTTAAGCATCACCTGAACCTGGTGAGTCCAGCTCCAAGTCTGAATTCTCTGCTTTAAGCCCTGGCATTACTGCTGCTCTCTGCAGCCCAGCTGATGCGACAGGCCCAAAACATGCATCTGATACACGCCAAAGACTGAGTTCCATGAAAAGCACAGGTAATTTGGGCCTATAATTAACTCCAGGGACAAATAATAGCGTTTATGACTCAATTTCACCCGAGGGCAACCACAACAAAATGCTACTCAGCTGAGTCATTGGGAAAATTGGCAGGAGGGTTGGATCCAAACCAAGAGCCATGACGTTCCTTCCTCCAGTGTGCCTTGAGTGCTCTGGGTGAGGAAGGATCTGAAAATAAACTGAATTTTCTCTGCCCCGTGTCCTCCTCAGCTTTCAGGTCTCGTGAGCTGCTTTGCTGGGCAGTGGGAAGGAGGGAGGCTGCCCACAGCTCATGGCATGACACCTCCACAAGCATTGCCCCCAGAGCTGATGGCCCCTTTCCACCCAGCTGGCTGCTCACACACACTCAAGGACAGACTTAAAAGATAACAGGGCATCAGTAAAAGACAAAACTAAGTGGGAAAAAAAAAAAAAAGTGGAGAGCAGAAAAATCCTTCCCCATGTTCCCACAGCCCTTAATCCTGGAGATATGTATTCGTGTATTAAACAGTTTGTGAGATGATTATGTAAGTGAAATCTCTGCAAATCTTTTGGGGAAAAAAAAAAATAAATAAACTGATTACTTCCCCCCTCTCCCTCTGGCTAACCTTTTGCAGATCTAACAGATAACCACCAGTGAACGGAGGCCAAATAAATTGCTTAAAGTTTCATTGCCCTGCCGGCCTGCCCCAGCTGCCTGCAGGGCGACCGGGGACTGCCGACAGCAGGGGGGAGCCGGAGCCGCGCGTGCGGGTGCTTTAGGAAACATCTGCTGCAATTTGGGATATCGAGATGCATGAACAGCCTGAAACAGATCAGGGTGGAGGCAGAAAACCTGCACTGGGGGCTCTGGCTGAGATATCAAGTGTTTCCAGGAGCAGGTCCTGCTGCTGCTGCTGGACAGAGGGATCCCAGCTGAGCTGTGGGATCCCATCCCTCCTGCTGGGACAGAGTGTGAGATGCCCACTGGCACTTTGCCCTGCCAAGGGGACTGCTGTGATCCAGAACTGCATCCTGAACATCCCTGCTTCCAAAGGATCTCTGGTGAGTTCCTTGCTTCACCCAGCACTTCCTCAGAGCTGCTGAAGGACTTGCACTTAATGTAATAATAGGAGATGCCGTTTCCCCTGGAAGAGGGTGGCTAAAAGCAGCCCATCATTAATAGCAAATAATTCTTCCAGCAGTGTGTTGCTGTGTCAGAATTAGTCTCCCGCCCATCATTACAGCACTGTCACTGCTCTGCCAAGGCAGGAACGCTGCACAGCGGCTGATGGATAAGGAATGAGTCCATTATCTCCTGCACTAACGGGATGTGGGTGCGTTGAGCAAGGGACTCTGACTTCAGGAACTCAGGCAGAGCAAAGCCCCAGTGCCAGGAACCTGCCTGCCCACAGCCACGCTCTGCCAAATCCCACCCCCATTCCTCTGGCTCCTGCAGCACCTCAGCTTTCCCAGCCCCTGTTTCTATCAAGGGAGGGGATGTGCCAGGACATTGTGCCAGATCTCCTGTGGGATGTCAGCAAAGACCCCACTAATCCATACCTTGGTTCCCACAGCTCTGCCCTCTCTCATGGCACTGTCATTGTCCCACACAGCTTAAATCCAGTCAAGACAAGATTGAGCTCTTTCCTTCTCCTTCCAAAACCCTCTAAGTCTCTCCAGAGAGAGCAAGGTTTTCCAGGGAGGGGACAGGTTTCAGGGAGAAACTTTTCATCCTCCCTGAGAAGGAGGAAACCTCTGGGGAAGGAAGACCTTAATGTGTCCAACCAGAAAGGAAAGGGAAGATCCTGCTGTCCCTGTACATCTTCATGCAGAGCTCTGTGCAGGATGTGCACACAGCAGAGCTGAGGGAGCTGTGCCACCCTACACCAAACACTATGGCAGCCCTGGTCCTCCCTGGGGAAACACCTGTGGAGATCTGCTCAGTGCTGGGAATGTCCCACAGACCCCTCATAGGCAGGGCTGCAGCTGGGAGCTCCCAGCTTTGGAATGTCCCACAGACCCCTCACAGGCAGGGCTGCAGCTGGGAGCTCCCAGCTTTGGAATGTCCCACAGACCCCTCACAGGCAGGGCTGCAGCTGGGAGCTCCCAGCTTTGTTTCCCTTCCATTACAGCTCCACTGAATTCCCACCAGTGCACAGTTACCAAAGACCCCTGGCTATCTCCACCTTCCCCATGGGCTTTGAGCCTGATCTGCCCCAAGGCTCTCCAGCTGTGGTGCCAACCAGTGCCACAACCCCCCTTCCCAGTGTGCCATGTCCCCCCTTACCTGGCATCGTCATCGCGGGCTATCAGAAGGCGCATGTGGCTGGTGGCTGATGCTGTCCTCAGGATGTCCACAGCCCTGGAACACAAGGACCATGACATGTCAATCCCAGCTCCCAGTGGTGCTCCACTGGTCTCACCCTGCTCTCCTCAAAGCTGGGCAGAGACCCCTGACCCAGGGTTTGGCTGCATGCCTGTGGAGCAGCCCTGTTCCCTGCCCTGGTAGTGAGGCCAAGGGCAGCCAAGCCATATCCTGATTTTGTCACTTCTGCAGTAAGGGAGAAGGACCTGATAACAAAACCCACAAGATGCCTGTGGTGGTGAGCAAATCCTCCTGCACAGCCCATGGCAGGGGGCTGGAATGGGGTGGTCTTTAGCATCCCTTCCAACCCACACCATTCCATGATTCTGCAATTCCCAACCTGGGGAAGTTTCCATCCCAAGGACAGCCATTTTCTGGGTCAAAATACAAGTACCCCTGGCACAGCCTCCCACAGCCACAGAGATGTTCTCGTGGACATCACCAAACCCAGCTGCTCGGGGCTTTTGGCATCAGGACCAGCTGCTCATGCTGCTTCCCATCCAGCCTCAGCACCCTGTGCAGGAGTGCAAGGCAGACAATAGGATAACACCATGTTTAATGGGAAAGGAGAGCTCCCAAAGTGCTGGTGCTCCCGTGGAGCTGGTAATTATTCTCTTGGTGGGGAGCTGAGGGGCTGGATCCTGGCTCCAGAAGGAATTGCCTGCTCAGAGCAGCACTGTCAGGCTCAGGCACCAGCTGATCTCCTGTGCTGGGAACTGCAGGGATTACTGGGAAGCTGCAGCAGATGGAGTGGAAGTGCCAGGAGCTGTTTCAAACCCAGTGTTTTGGGAAAATGGCTGAGTATCTCAGATACAATTTGGGCTCACTGGTCTATTTTTATATTGAATCTTTCTGTCTGATAAGTTCTGAGTTGGCTCTTGGGAACAGCACACAGAGCAATGCCCTGGTGTCCTCCACGCCTAAGCCACTCCACAGAATCACACAAAAGCAACAGGAATGGAAAATTTCCATTTGGATATGGTACCTCTCACTTGTAACCCCAATCAGGGAGTCTCCATTGACCTCCAGGATCTGGTCTCCTGGCTGCAGGCGCCCTAGAAAAGAAAACTAATGGATAGAAACTGCAGAAAATACAGCTTGAAGGGACTGGGAGAGGCTGGGCAGTTCCTCACTGTGCCCAGAGACAGGATGAAAAACGCATTGGTTGTTCCAGAGATGCTTGTTTAACCTGTTTTTCCAGATGTCCATAAAAAAGAAGTTTCTGCAACCTCCCGGAACAACCAGTGCCAATGTCCCAGCACTTCCTCTGCTCTAGGAAGTTGCAAAAGTAAATACTGAAAACTGCAATAAAGCTTTTGCTTAATTCACTTTGAGGTCAAGTAGCTCAGTTTGAGGTCAGGTAGAAAACCATGAGAGCCACTTCCACCTGTTTTGGATTTATTTTCCTTTATTGGATGGAAAAATGGCGAAACATTTGGGAAAAAATTAAATCTTTTTAGTTGCAGTTGTAAAAGGTGAGCTCTGCAGACCCCTAATACCTACTTAGCTGAACATATTCAGAATTAAATCAGTGACTCAGAGCAGAGCTGAGTTTGCAAAAGGATCTCTGGTTGTTTTGGGGCCACAGGGAGGTGGGAAAGGACAGGAAAGTTCTTGTGTGGCAGAGATGGGTCATGCTCTACACACACAAAACAATTGTACAGATGCAGAGGAGCCAGTCCAAGGCTGCTGTCATATGTTAGAACAACTACCACACTAAAAAAATACCCCAACCCCTGGAAAATCTCCAAGCAAGCACCCAAAATACCTAATAAGAAATGAAACAAATGTGTGAAATAAATACTCTTGATCTGGGCTGTTCTCAGGCCTCATGGCACTCTGACCCTCATGAACTCTGAGTGTTTCACTCACCGTCCGCGTAAGCAACACCCCCTGGAAGGATCCTCTTGACATAAACTCCATATTCCTCTCCAGTGAGCTCCTTGATGCCACCGATGACCTTAATGCCTGCAGGAATAATACAGCCCATGACACAAAGGCAGGAGAGTCAGAGCTCGCACAGGCCATGTCTGAGGGATGCAGCCCCAAATTCAGAGCCATGGAATGGTTTGAGTTGGAAGTGACTTCAAAGCCCATCCAGTGCCACCCCCAGTGCCATGGTCAGGGACACCTTCCACTGTCCCAGGCTGCTCCAAGCCCCATCCAGCCTGGCCTTGGACACTTCCAGGGATCCAGGGGCAGCCACAGCTTCTCTGGGCACCCTGTGCCAGGGCCTGCCCACCCTGCCAGGGAACAATTCCTTCCCAATATCCCATCCATCCCTGCCCTCTGGCAGTGGGAAGCCATTCCCTGTGTCCTGTCCCTCCATCCCTTGTCCTAGGTCCCTCTGCAGCTCTCCTGGAGCCCCTTTAGGCCCTGGAAGGGGCTCTGAGGTGTCTCTGGAGCCTTCTCCTCTCCAGGTGAGCACCCCCAGCTCTCCCAGCCTGGCTCCAGAGGCTCCTTGGGGCATCTCCGTGGCCTCCTCTGGACTCTCTCCAGCAGCTCCAAGTTCATCACTGATGGGAAAGGATCTGTTCCTGCTGCAGATGAAAACATTCCCGGTGACAAGTGTTTCCTACAGGACATTCCTTCCCTGTGCACGTCTGGACAAGCCCCAGAGGCACCGCAGTGGTGAGGAGATCTGTGCTCACCTCAGGCCCCACCAGCCCCTCAGCCTCTGACACAGCCACCGATGGCAGAGCCACAATCCAGGAGTGGCCACTTGTCAGTGTGGCCGGGGGCGGGGAGCAGCAGAGGCAGGAGCACAGGGATGAGCCCGGTTCCATGGGGGGAGCAGCAGAGGCAGGAGCACAGGGATGAGCCCGGTTCCATGTGTGAGCCACCCCTCGGCCCAGCTCAGCTCGGGGCCCTGCAGCACCTCGGGGCTCCTGCTCCTCACAGCCGCCCCCCGGCCACGAGCCCGTCCCTGCGGCCTGCGTAAGCTGGCTGGCAGGAAAAGGTCCAAGAGACTTATTTATCCAGGGCTCGTTAAATCCTACTTCGAAGATCCAGGCTGTGGACAGAAGGATTAAAAATCCTGGCTTTAATTAACAAATCTCTTCCCAGAGCCGCCGGTCGGGCATTTTGCTGCTCTGGCCGGGAGGGCAGGCGGGGGCCGGGCAGTGCCACTGAGGCCAGCGCCAGGCCAGCTCCATCCCCAGGCTGCTGAGGGGCTGCTCCCAGCCCGGGAGAGGTCCTGGGCTGCCAGAAACGTCTCTCTCTGGAAAACAGGGCACAGCTGCTTCCCCAAAACCTGGGAACCCTTTCTGGAACAGGTGGGAGAGGATCCTGGATCGGGATAACTCAGGACACAGCACCATTTCCATCCTTGTTTCCCTTCCTTTTGCAACCCAAGCTCTGCTGTCAGGTTCCTCACAGTTTTCATCTGCCTCTAGGGAAAGACTTTGTCTCTCAAGTCACCTTTATATTAAATTAGATTAAAGCTAAATTATTACAATTTCCCAGTTAATTTCTATTTGCACCAATTGCTGCTTTTCCCAAGCTCCAAATCACAGCCCTGAGTGCTGGAGTTTATTCCCTGGGTTTAATGCATTAACCAGGCACTTGTGAGGGGCTGATTTACTGCTGGAACAGGAGCTCCCAGCAGAACACCTCAGGAATGGGCACTAATATTTTCTCCATTGCATTATAAAATAAATTCACTCAAATTGGAAGTATTGCCCCCCAAAAAGTATCTATAAGCAGCATGAGCCTCACCAAGGTGTGGGTCACACAAAAGTGAGGAGGAGATGCTGTGGCCATGGGCCAAAGGTAAAACATGTTCATGGCCAGGGATGCTCAGCTGGAAATTTCTCTGCTCCCTATGGAGCCAGGGGATCCCTGTGCTGGCTCTGCAGAGACACCCCAGGGAACAGAGATGGGCTTGAGAAACCTTGGGGTCCTGCAGAGGCAAAGCCCCATCAGTTCTCCTGGATGAGGAAGAGACTGGAAGTCCAGCCCAAGCCAAGGGGATGAGTCAGGAACTCATTCTACATCTTTCTTCACACTGTAACACGAAGGAATTAGGAATGCTGAAGCACATCAGACAAACAATATAAAATCTGCACCTTGCAGCATCTCCAGCAGCCCAGTGTGGGACAGGCGCCTGTGCCGAGGTATCAAATCAATAATGACTCATTTCCCTTTTGTGTTTGCAAATCAATTGTAATAATGCCTTAATATAGCTGAAGTATCTCCAAATCCTCCTTTATCCCCAACGATGTCATGTGAAAATCCGATCTTGTTATTAAAATCGGTGATTACTCGTAGTATTGCTCCAGACACACTCAAACTTGGATGAGGGGAGGAAAAATCCCTGAGTTTTAACTCCTTTGTTGGGAAAGCAGCTGGATTCTGCCAGGCTCTGCCCACTGCTCACACCCATCATCTCACCACGAAGGTGCTCTGGGTGCCAGTCCTGCCCCCCAAAATCCACTGGAGAGTCCCCACTGGGGCAGGGAGGAGGAGGAGAAGGGAGGGCTCAGACCACACCAGGGGACAGCAGGTGACTGATGGCAGCAAACCTGAATCATCCAGGACTGTGGTAGCAGCATTCCTGGGATGATACTTCTTTTACATATTTTATAAACATTTACTTCAATCAAATTTCTATTTGGGACCCAGTGTAGGTAAATAACGGCTCTTTAATTATCACAGCATCAAAGTCCCAGTATAATGCTTATTAAGTCATACTTAGGGCCAGATAATCTAGCCTATTTTGGATCCCTCTATTTAATCTTTCCTTTCTGGCAAAGGTCCTGGAGCTGATGTCCATGTCTCTATTTTTTTCACTTTTGCGGAACAAAGTTTGCCAGGAAAACTCCAGATGGACTTAGAGGTAAGACTGACCAAATCTGTGTTTTCTTTGGGCTTTTAATGATCCTATAAATTTTTCCAAGACCCTCAAGCTTCTCTGGTGCCTCTAATCCCTCTCCTACTAATGTCAGAGTCACAGTTCTCAGGCTATAATCTCACCTGCTCCTGGATCCGTGTCCCACAGGTCAGGGGGTGTCCTGGCTAATCTGGTTGTTTAGTCCCACTGGGATCATCCCGGGTGCGTCCTGACCCCACCGGCTGCCAGGCTGGGCATGGAGAGGGGCCTCCTGCTCTGTGCCTAAGCTGGCAATGTTCAATTACATTTCCCTTAATCCCTCTGTTGATCTTGCAGCCCCCGCCAGCTTTTTCTGTCTGGAGGAAGGGACAGATTGGAGGTGAATCACTCACTGCCCTGTCCTAAGCAGATGAAGGTCAAGATAATGGGATCTCAGTGTTTCTGAGAAATGCTCCTTAATCAGCACTTCCCTTTGATGGCTATTCTTTAATTCGAGGTTCAGGTTTGAGGAGCTGCCAGGTAACCCCTTTGAACTTCTGCTGAGGTTCATATGTGGGTTTCCACCTAAAGCCACAGAGCAACAGACCCGCGGCCAAACGCTGACCTGGCACCGAGCAGTGATGCTGCTCCAAAGGAACTGCTGGGATAACACCTGTATTCTACCTGAGAAACTGCTGGGATAACACCTGTATCCTACCTGAGAAACTGCTGGGATAACACCTG
>NC_031783.1:1425022-1432467 GCF_001522545.3 Parus major
ATCCTACCTGAGAAACTGCTGGGATAACACCTGCATCCTACCTGTGAATGTTGGGATAATGCCTTTATCCAGCCTGAGAAATCGTGGGAGTAACACCTGCATTCAGCTTGAGAAACTCATGAAGGCACTTTCTTTTCCCAAATAAACCTACTCTGAGCAGCTACATCTCTCACAGACACAGGGATTCTGTAAGCACCACTCATCAGAGAAGGATGATTAAGGGCCAGAGAGCAGGGCTAGATGGGATATTGGGAAGGGATTGTTCCCTGGCAGGGTGGGCAGGCCCCGGCACAGGGTGCCCAGAGAAGCTGTGGCTGTCCCTGGATCCCTGGAAGTGTCCAAGGCCAGGCTGGATGGGGCTTGGGGCAGCCTGGGATGGTGGAAGGTGTCCCTGCCCATGGCTCATCTGAGATGAGCTTTGAGGTCCCTTCCAACTCAAACCATTCCATGATTTCTGGAGGATGAGTGCTCATCCTGAGTGCTTCAAGCCTCACAGGAGAGGATGAAGCCAGCTGTTGATGGCATTAGGAAATCCACATTATTGTAGCATCCTCCAGCACATCACAATTTGCTGTAGAGGTTCTTCTAGACTCTGCAAAGACCCTCTGGCCACAGACTGGGGGAGAGAAACTGGAACCCAGTGAAGTGGCTGACAAAGGGCTGCCACATCTGTCACTTCTTCCAGAGGTCAGTGATGGCCCCATCCGGCTTTTCTGGGCCTCCTCCTTTAATGAGCTAATCTAACCCAGCAGCTGAAATCCCATCAACTCAACCAAATCCACCTCTGGAGATTAAAATATCATATTCACCAAGTAAAGACATTTCTCTGAGCTCCCATGAACCTCATGGCTGGGGGAAGAGTCAGCAAAGCCATCCTCCCATGAGAGAAAGTCCTGTTACCCCAGAGCTGGAGAGAGCCAATAATTAATCCATAATTAATCTCAGGTCTCAGGAAACCTGAACTTGTTTCTCTGGTGACTCTTCAGAACTTGTCCCAAATGGTCATTGAGGGGTCTCACCAAGAGGTCCCCAGCTGCTCTGTGGGAGGGTGGGCTGCACTCACAATTAGGGATTAGGGGAGAGACTGAAATCCTGATGCAGGATCACAGATTATTTTATCATGTCCATGGCAGAGCACAGCTGGATACACAGAGGTCAGAAGAAATGCTGTGCTGGATCCCTCTGGGCTGAGTGTCATGAACCTGGAACTTTCTCATGTTCTGATGGATGTGACCTTCTCTTTTCCCTTCTCTTCCACGCTTTGAAGTTCAGAGTGCTGTGGAAGGACACCTGACTCACTCAGTGCTCATTTCCTTCCCCATGGGCCAAACTTTCCAGTCCCAGCTCATGCATCCCAGTCCCCAGGAGTGCTGCAGGAAGCACCTTCCCTCACCCATTGGGGTGGCTTTCTGGGGTAAAAGTCTGCAGAGGGGCAGGCAAGTGCTGGGGATTCTATTTCTTTATTTAGCATTTTAATTGATTTAATCCAGAAAATTCTGAAGGGCCCCTCCTCCTCATCCTGCTCAGGGAAGGGGTTGTGGCCTCAGGCTCCTGCACAGATCCCAGCACTGGCTGCTCACCATTACCATGGAATTAGTTGGGATTTTGACATTCTTTTAATGTCACAGCTGCAAAAGGTGCAAAAGATGCTCGACACAGGCAGGCACAAGACACAAGAACCAGTGAGACATTAGACTTCACACAGGGAGGCACATCCTGCCACAGGCTCTGGGGACTGGGGGGACATTTGAGGTATCCCAGCCCACCCTGCTGTCCCTGCTGCTCACCCAGCCCGTTTGCACACTCGTAGAAGTCGAAGCAGTGCACGGTTCGATCCATCCCGTACGGTCCCATGAGTGTCCTGGGGAGACAAGAGGAGCAGCTTTCTGTCATGGGCCAAAAAGAACAGAGGCACAGCCAGCACACACAGAGGCACATTGTCCCTTCCACCTGCCCACCAGGCACCCACAGAACTCAGCCCCCAGCCAGCCCCCCCGAGGTTTACACAGATAAATGAGAGAATATGTGCAGGGCTGAACATCATCCTCCCCACCCAGCAAATCTGATGGACCTGTCTGTGATTCATTACCCCAGATTATCGGGGCTGGACAGCTGTGCAGCTCCCGGGAAATGAGATCAGAGCTCGGGCCCATGTGTCCAAATAAAGCAGTTTCACAAACACAGGCAGCCTGTAATGAACACAGCCGGGCACAATGCGCTCTCAGGGGTTTTTATGCACGCAGAGGGTCTGAAAAAGGGGATGCAAGAGCTGCTCCAAGTCCTGCCTGGTCTGGTGGGAGCTTCTCATCACACACCAGAGTGCGTAGAAGAGCATCACACACAACTGAGATTCCCCCAAGCCATGTAACTCCCCAAAACATCCCACAGTCTCCCCACAAACACCCTTAGGCGAGGTCCCAAATGAATGACCCCAAAACACCCTGCCCCAACCACAGATGTCAGACTCCAAACCAGGGACCACCAGCACTTCTCCTTGGGCTCGTCAGGATGGATGAACCCTGATCTGAGAAACCCTGACCCAGATGTGCCAGGTGGGAAACCACAGCTGAAGAGGTACCAAAAAACTCCCCAGCACTTAAGTCGCAACAGAAAAGGTTTGGCAATCGATATCAGGTCCCAGATCTGAACATGGATGAGGAAGAACAACACTGTGGGAAACAAGAGGCTGCTCCAAATCCAGTGAGATGCAGGATAAGAATAACCTGCAGGGACTTACCAGGAGTCCAAAATAAAACTCAAAACATTGAGCTACCCTGCAAAGCCAGTAACTTCTACCTCTAAGATTGGGACTGGAAGTGTTTTCTCCCTGTTAAAAAATGCCTCTCCTTGCTATCCTTGCACTGTACTGAAGACTGAACAAACAACTGGCCACATCTGGCTATTGAAAAATGGAGCCCAAAGGCATCCCAGGAAGGCAGAGCAGCCCTGGGCCCAGGCTGGTTCAATCCCCCACCCAGGATTCTCGGGGTATGTTGAGTAAATCGCCGAGGAAATTCCCCGGGCGAGCCCCGGGCGCTCGGGGCGGGCTGGAAGGCACCATACGGACGCAGTTTCAGCGAAGCAGATGCCTCCTTGATATGATCAACTCTTATCATCATCATCCCCCTGTGATCAACTCTTATCATCATCATCCCCCTGCAATCAACTCTTATCATCATCCCCACTCTGGGGCACGGCAGCCCCGAGCTCTGCTAATGCCACCGGCACAGAAAACCCAACCAGCAACGGCGTCCTGGGCTCTTCCAGCAATCCCTGCATCCCAACCCTGCTCCTGGAGGAGCCACAGAGAAGAACCTGGGCTGGAAGGGGAAGCCATGGGACTCCTGGGACCCCCTCCCCACTCCCACCCCAGCTGGGGGAGGTTACCTGCTGATGATGATGGCTCCCTTGTAAAGGACAGAGACCGCGGGCATCTTTGCCGGCGGTGGCAGCCCGGCCCTGCCAGCACCAGCCGCTCTGATTTGGCAGGAATCCGTTAAAGGGATGGGGAAAAAAAAATGGAAAAAGAAAAAAGGGGGAGGTCGGAGGGCATCACGTGGTCTCCCCGTATGCGTGTTAATTCCACCCAACATTAACACAGATCGGCTCAAAACATCTCCAACTTTAGATTAAAGCTTACGCAAGCGGAGCCAGCGCGGCCCATCCGAGCGTCTTCCCAAAGCGTGGGGCCGGAGCTCCTGCAGCCCCGAGCAGGGCTGGCCCCTCGTCCTCAGCACAACTCAGGGATTACTTGGAATGCACTGTTGGGAATGGCCCCTCCAGGGATGAAGGAAGGGCAGTGTTCGGTGTGGGACGCGTGCAGTCACCGTCCCTAAAGGATTCAAATCCATAGCAAAGCTTTGGAAGCACTAACAGACCGTGGCACTGAGAGGGTTTAGGGTTGATGTTGATTTTTGGGGATTTTTGGGTTTGTTTTGTTTTGTTTTGTTTTAGCATCTTCTCCAGCCCACAATATTTCCTTCTTAGTGCAGAACAAGTTCAGCTGTCCTCCTGTCTGCTGGGAGGTCAGAAGCCTGACTTGCCTTTAAACAGCCTCTTCCATCCCTATCTTGGTGCCACCATCCAGTTGGAGAAGCAGCAGGACCACTGTCTTGTGGGATGGGGGCAAGGAGGGATGAAAGAAAATTATCCAGGGTTTTCCAGTGAATGGGAATGGAGCAGAACAGCCATCTCGGGGCTTGGCAGGAGCAGGGCTGTGATCCTGGGGGAGAAGATCTGGTGACCTTTCCTGAGAAGGGAAGCGTACTCCCCTGGACCTGCAGGAGAACGCTGGTCCTGCATCCCAACCAGCCCTGAGGACATCTGAGGTCACAGGGAAGCTCTTGGCCCCGACTCCATCAGCGGTGTCCTCCTCGTGCTGTTCCCACAGTGTCTCTGCAGGCTCCTGGCCAGGCCCCATTAGTGGCCCTTGACCTCGTTAAGGGAGCACTGACTGCAGTGGATGTGCCTGCCTGGCACTGCCATTCCTTGCCAAACCATTCCTTGAGTCCAAGCTGCTGGATATTGCTGTTCCCATGAGCGTGGACTGATTTTATCAGCTGGAGCTTCCCTGACGGCCTCGTGTGAAGCCTCGCTGGGCAAGTACAAGGTTTCAAAACAATGACAAATTGGAAAAGTCCTGCATTTTGTCTTTTTTTTTTTCCTTTAAAATGCTTTCATTTGAAGACATTCAGATGTCACATAAAATCTGAGTAAATTTGACATTCAGACAACCAAAACTTTCCTAAAAATTAAATTATCTAGCTAAAAAAATAAAATTTAGATAAGTAATGCCAACTAGACAAACATAGATGCATCTGGTGATGGACACACTGTGCACACCCCAGCACAGCAGGATGTGCCCACACCCAGTTCATGCCCTTGTCAGGGCTTTGACCAAACCAGACTAAGCACAAGGGGTGCTACCTGGGCCCATCTCCAAATCTATTGGACACTGCAGCCTTCAAGAGCCTCACAAACCTGTCCATCCCCTCAGCAACCCAACAGCAGTGAGATGCTCTTTCTCCTGCCATCCCACAGAAAATGACCAGGGTGTGGAGAGCCAAAAATTAAGGCAGGAGGTTCCAACACCTGGTGACCCCCAGCTTCGGCTCTCACTGACCCGTTCAAGGCTGGCAGAACATGCACAGGAATTCAGTGGTGGGGTGTGGAACCCTCCCTCTGTGCCTGCTCTACGATGAGAGCTGTTCCACACCAGGGCACAGCTCCCTGAGGGGCAGGACAGTCCTGGCACCATACCCAGCTTGGGGTGACCTTTTTGGGCACCCCTCAGCCAGCAGCCTCCTGCCACTCACACTCAGGATCACGCTCCAAGTCCTCTGATGCATCAGTGGTGAGAGGAAGAGACATTTCCATCCCACCACCAAAAAATATCACATAAAACCTTCCAAGATCCTTTGGGACTCTTCTAATGCATTGTCACACAATGCCAGAGTCTTGGCTGGAATAAATCAGGGATGCTGAAGGGAAGGGATTGCACAAGCACCAGAGGCAATGGCAACAGGATGAAACTGAAGCACTGGCACAGGGTGTCCAAAGAAACTGTGGCTGCCCCATCCCTGGAAATCTCCAAGGCCAGGTTGGAAGGGATCCATCCCCATGACAGGGATGGAATGAGATGATCTTTAAGGTCCCTTCCAACTGAAGGCATTCTGTGACTCTGTGATAAGAGACCAGTTTCAGAGGGGCTGCAGGAAAGCTCACTAGAGTCAGGCCAACCCAGAACTTGCAGGGAAATGGGAAAATTTTCCTGCCTGGCACTTCAGTAGTTCACCCAACCTGATTTCTGCATCTCAGGGAACAATTCTGCACTCAGAGTTAAACAGATGTGTTCAGGGCCCAACACCTCTGACATGAAGTCCTTCACTTGCCCAAGGCTGGGATTCCTGGTCCTTCCCACTTTGTGGGATGTTGCAATAAACCACACACTTGTCCACAAGCTGGTAAAATAAATGAAAACCAAATCCAAGAGGCCCTCAGGGAAGAGGAGAAGTGCTCAGCTTCCAACTCTCCCTCCAAACTCTGAATTCCATCCTCCAAAACACACACCAAGCCTGGCAAAAGCATCAGACACTGCTGCTGAACACATCTCTTATCAGAGGAAGTTTCAACAGAAACTATTCAGAGGATTCTCAATGGTTTAAAAGTTGGAATCACATTCAGGAAAGATTTCTAAGCCCCCTGTGGTGTACCTGAGGGTCCCAGGACTAATTTGTATAATCAGTGTTGAAGGCAAACATCCTACTGGAAAAGGGCTTGTCCTGTGTGCTCAAGATCCTTATGGAGCTGGGACCCAGCTGAGCAACTCCAAGTTAATTCAGGATTCTTTTTCCACAGAACTGCTGGTGAGACTTTAGATTTTTAAATAAATGAGAGAATAGAAGGAGTATGAATTAAGAACAATGGGGCTGGCCAGCAGATAAACACATGCTTCACTTGTTTGTCCACTTTTTCATAGACTGTTAGAAAAATGAGTTTAAAACTTATTGAAAAATGGGGTTTTTTTCTCAATGGAAAAAATGTTTTTCCTTGGAAAAATATTTTTATAGAAGTTGAGTGAAACTGTATAAATCAGCTTTACTTAACACTACCACTTATAGGCAGGGATGGGTGAAACTGTAAATAGAATCAAAATAAGTCTTGGAGCAGGAGCACAGAGTTAAAAATGCTGGATCAGCACTAGTCAGGTGCATTTCCAGTATATTTTTCTGAGAGAGCATGAAGAGGAAAGTGTGGGAGAGTGAAACTGGGAGTGCTGGGGAGAGGCACAGAAACCACTGCCAAGAGGAAGCAGTGGAGAAGGTGGTGGTGATGGGTTTGGGTTTCAGAAAGAAAAGAGGGGAAGAGAGTGGCTGAAACAAGTACAACCAATGGTGAAGTTATGATAAAAATTAACTCAGGTCTGCTCTTGTCCTTCATATCCAGACAACAAGCAAACAGAGCTGGGAATCACGAGGGGAGGGATGGGTTTGAAGTCACTGGGAGTGTTGGCATCACATAGCCAACATGTCCAGCAGCAAATGGGAAGACATCACTCAAGGCTCATCTCTCATGAAACACTTCCACTTGAAACTGGGGGCACAGTGAGTTCTCCCCCAGCCAAACAGCCCTTCACAGCCTGGCTGTTAATGTATTCCATATCTACCTGTGCCCAAAAACTGTGGTCCAGAACCAAGACATGGGGTCATCTCTATGTTAAGGCTTTACAAGAAATGGAAGCATCATCTCCTCGGCTGTTCCAGCCCTTCCATGGAGGCTAAAGCCAGGAACCAGGAGTGGAGAGGAGCTGAGCCCAGGCATGGCCAGACCCCATGGGGATGTCCAGCCTGGCCACATCCCACAGCAGCATCCCTGGTGATCCCAGGGATCCAGCCAGGGCCACTCCATCCCAAAAAGGGGACAGCCCCAGGAAGGATCCTGAGCTT
>NC_031783.1:1432778-1438131 GCF_001522545.3 Parus major
TTATGCTGACAGTAGCACCCCTGAGCCACAGGGAGCCTCTGTGCCTGGCTGAGAGGAGGAACAGGGTCCAGGTAGGTTTGCGTGGGTGGGAATTAGAGGTGGAAGGACATCCTGCAGTGGAAGTGAGATCTGTCTGAGGCCTTTCAGCTCCGGAAAGTGGCATTAAGAAGGTTGGAGGTGGGAGGGCTCACCCCAGCAGGGCACTGGGTCACGGTCTCTGCTGTCCTCCCAGTGACTCCAGGGAGCCACGGGCTGCCCAGGCAGCAGCAGGAACACTGGATCATTATTGAGTTCATTTCATGACACAACAAAATTAGCACAGGCTGCAGACGCTTTTACATCTGGTTGGAAAATGGAAAAATGCAATTGTGCTGCTTGCAGGATCAGTTACAAAGCATTGGGGATAAATCAAAAAATCAATCATCTGCTCTGGATCTGGGGAGGAGCTGCCCACAGTCCCAGTGCAGCCCATGGAGTTCTCATAACAACACCCATGGAGTCACTTCAGATTAGCTCAGGAGATTGGAGATGCTCACAGACAAGTCTGAACAGAAGAGGGAACAAACGATCATGGAATACCAGGTTGGAAGGGACCTCAAAGAGCACTTGGTGCAACCTTTCTTGTCAAAAGCCCAGCACCCTGCCCAGCTGAACCTTGAAAGTCTCCAACACTGGGGAATGCACCAATTCCCTGGGGAAGTGATTCCAAAGGCTGATTGTTCCCATTATGAAAAGTTCTCCTCTCGTGTCCAGCTGGAACCACTCCAGGAGTAACTTGCACGCAAAGGAGTGCCAAAGTTGGAAGGAAGCAGGCAGGTCCTACAGAGAGCACCCAGGGATGGGCAGTGCCGGGCTCCCATCCCAGCCCTGGGCTCAGCCTCTCCCTGGATGTGGGCAGAGGGTGGCAGCAGGTGCAGCCAGCCCTGGGGTGTGACACTGCTCCTTCCTTCATCCACATGGGCAGGGCTGCCACCCACCCCACACCCTGTCCCCACAGCCCACAGGCACTTTCCTCCTCCCAAGCACCATGTGGACCCCAGTACTCCTTCAATCCCTTCCTCTGACCCTCCAGCTGCAGAGGGCAGGGGTGACTCCTGGGCAGTGTTTCACCCTCCCCACTCCTGCAGGTGGATCACCCCTCCCAGGTGGGAACCTGGGCCAAGCCTAAAGATGGAGTTGTGAGGAGCATTTGATGGCTGGGCAGTTTTCCAGGGCTTGTTCCCTCCTTCTGCTGGAGGAGGCTGATGCACATTCTCACTCCTCAGGGAGGAAGGCCCCTTCTCCCAGGACAGGACAGTGACCAGCAGACCACCATGACCTTGGACAGGTAGAGATGCCACCTCTCACTGCTGGTGCAGACTTTTCTGTTCTTAACCCCTTTTATCACCCTCCTCTAAACTTCATCCCTATTTCCAACATCCTTCTCAGCCAGTGGATTTCTTCACCATGAGGGATTCATCCCAATGAGCCTCTGCTGCCTGAAGGTCAGATCTCTGCTGCCCATCACCTTCACCCCCAGGCAGAGAGGGGCTTGCAGAAGGAAGCTGATGCCACCTGACAATTATGCATCAAGTAAAGAGTGGTGGAGCATTTGCTGGAGGTTCTTCTTGCCCAGGGAGAAGATGGTCAGTCTTGGAGACTGCTGGGGCCTGGGGAGGTTAAACCACAACAAAGGGTCACAGGTCCTTTCCAATGGACATCAACACACAGCTCTCCTGAGCTGTTCCAAAAGGTTTTGGTAGGGGAAAAGGCAAAAAGAACCTCTTCAATTAGCCTGACTTGCAGTAATTAGGAGAGACTGTTTAAAGTAGAAGGGAAGTCAGGCTTGGTCTGCCAGAAGTTTCTAGGAAAGGTATTTATGGCAGAGCCCAGCTGAGCTGAACATCCCCCAAGATCTGTTCCAGCCCTTGGATGTACCCCTGAGATGGGGATTGACACAATCACATGGGAGAGCTCAAACAGGCGCCTTCATTTTCCACACAGCAGCTCCAAGGTGCTCCATCTCTCCCACAAGGAAGCCTTTCTCCTTCCTCCTCCTCCCTCTCACCTTCCCATCAGGTGTGATCTGCTGCTCTGCTTGGGGACTCCTGTGGCCCCATTTTGGGTGTCAACTGCTGCAAAGGGTTAACAGGATTATAAATCTCCCTGGCTGCCTAAATCCCCTGGGCTGTGGGATTGGATTGGTTATAAACTTATTAACAGGGGCTGGTGGGGGCTGCAGGAGCTGCTCTGCCAGACTGGCCAGCCTCTGTCCACCCTGCATTAATGGGAGAAAACCTGAGAACCACACCAGGAAATTCACCCAAGTGAATCCAGAAAAATAGAGAGGTGAGGGAAATGGCTGAGTAGGGAAAGATGGGAAAATCACATATTTTTTGGGAAAGATTTCAGAACATGTTGCTGAACTGGAAGTGCAGCTCTTGGAGAGAGCTTTGATCCATCCTTAAGCTGCAAATACCCCTGTGCTCCAATCCAGACCCTGGCACAAGCCATAAACAGGCAGAAATAAAAAATCCAAGAGGCCTGGTGGAAATGCCAGGTCAGTCTTGCACCCAACCACGCTTGGTGAGGATCCAGCAGCAGATCCAAACCTTCCAGAGCACACAGAGCCTGGTCCAGCACCTTCACGGCTGTTTTATTTCCTACTGGCTCTGGCAAAGCTTCTGCACAGAAGCCACCACTGCAAAACTTGCTTAGAGCTTCCAGCAGCCACTCCCCAGGAGAGCCCTGCGGGGTCACCCCGGCATCAGCACCGGGAGAAACCGAGGATGAGGGATGGGGGATGAGGATGAGGATGAGGGATGGGGGATGAGGATGAGGATGAGGGATGGGGGATGAGGATGAGGATGAGGATGAGGATGAGGATGAGGATGAGGATGAGGATGAGGATGAGGGATGGGGGATGAGGATGAGGGATGGGGGATGAGCCGCCGCTACAGCCGCGGCAGTCACCACCCCCCTCCCCGATGCTGCCGGGTGAGGTTCTGCTGACGGCTCGCGTTTATTCATCAAATTCCTATTTCAAACTCCAAAATTAATCTTTTAATCAGCGGCAGAGCGGGGTCATCCTTATCGGAGTGCCGGGGAGGTGTTATCTCCCGGCCATCTGCTCGCCATCCTCCGCCGCGTCCCGACGGAGCCGGCAGACAGCCGGACACAGCCAGCACATCTGGCAGCCGCCACATGTGGGGGACGGCCCCCCCGACCACCCCTCTCCTTCCAAACCAAACACAGCCCAGTGGACAAAGCCGAGGGTGGGTTCGGCCCAAAATTCCAGCATATGAGCAGATTTGTGAGGTAGAAAATGAGGTTTGACCATTTTTGCCTCGCAGGGACAGGGCAGCAGGGTTTGACAGTCCCGTGGAGCCAGGGACGCCCAGGGGCCCCCAGTGAGGTGACGGGGATGCTCCCACACACTCCCCACGGCCTCTCAGCATCAGCACCCACCTGCCCCAAACGCAGCCACGCGGTCACTCCTGTCCTGCACCACCTCCTTCCGACCGCCAACTGATTCTGCCTTTTCTGCACCCAAAAGCAGCAGGGCAGCATCAGCACAGCAGCTCAAGGCACCGACCCGGCCGCAGCCACCCCGGGGTGCTGCCCTCGCCATCCCGCAGCCCCCCCAGCCCTCGCTCCAATGACCTACTTCAGCCGGAGATGGATCATGTCCCAGCAGGGCAGGGATCGCGGTCCCCGCTGCCTTCAGCGTGCCCTGGGCTCTTGGTCTCGGCTGGGGAGAGGCTCAGGTCTGGCCAGACCAAAAAAGCCTCCTCCAGAGCTCAGGGTGGTCCGAGACCCCGCCGGGGCCCAGGCCGGCTCTGGCTCCGGCCCACTGACCCCCAGTTAATCGGCTAAAGCCGCACGCTCTGAACCCTGGCCCCGGGCAGAGCCGCGCTGCCGCCGGCTCTCAGTGCCCTACATAGACATCTGCAGCCGTACATAGACATCCGTAACCTCCCGTCCCTGCCCGCACCCGCCCGGGATCTGCTCTGCACCGGCGAGGGGGGAACGGGACCCTTTTGGGGTGGTTTTGTCCAAGGGGAGAGCCCAGCACCAGAACCTGCAGCAGGAGCACCCACAGCTGCTCGCAGAGGCTGTAGGTGCTTCCCCAGGTGCTGCCTGGAGGATAAAGCTCCCTTTCCATCTCCGGCTGATACCCGAGCCCTGTCCCTGCAGGCGCTGTGGGACCCCCAGCAGACCCTGCCCCGGCAGAGGGGCCCCCACTATGAACCCAATCAAACCCTGCCAAAAGCCTTGGGATCACCGATGGCATCCTCCGATGGCATCCTCCGATGGCATCCTCCGATGGCATCCTCCCATCGCATCCTCCCATCGCATCCTCCCATCGCATCCTCCCACCGCATCCTCCCATCTCATCCTCCCAACGCAGTCTCCCACCGCCGTGCCTGGAGACCGGCCCGGGGCTCCCGGGGGTTCCTGTTCCCCTTGTTCCCGTTCTCCACATCCCGCCCCGCTTACCAGTAAATGAGGGAGAGCCCATCGAAGCGCTCCAGGGGCCGCCCAGGGGGCTGCAGGCAGGACATCACCTCCTCCTGCTGCCCGGGGCCATGGGCTCGGAGTGTCCGGCCCGGCTCCCTGGCACGGCTCCCCGCCGCAGCGGCTGCACCTAATCCCGGCCTGGCGAGCATGTGATCGCCCCTCTGCCGCCCCCCAGCTAAACCCTGCGGGCCCGGGACCCGCCGTGCGGCTGATCCCGACCTGCGGGGCTGAGCCGCACACGGGCTGCGAGCCACGGCCACCACGGGAGCCAGCAAAGTGTCCCATCAGCCGTGTGCCACCGTCCCGCTCTCCCCATCCACCCCGATTCGATAAACACAGCGTTGCTTTTGGCACAAGGACCCCTTCAGCCTCCTACCTCCTTCACCCTGCACTTGCAGTGCCTGCTGCTGATGGTTATAATCATTAATGATGGTTATAATCCATGGTTAACCTGCCACCACAACTATTTAAAGTCAATTGTAAGCGTCTCCGACCTGCACTAAGCCTGGGCTGTGGCAGCACTCAGGGCTCCCCTCCTCCCTGGCCACTGCAGGATAATATTTTATATATATATATAAAATTATATATATATTATTTAATATGGGGAACAAGTCTTGCATTTTGGTATTTTTTCCCCCTGTTTAAGGTTTTCTGATCCTACCTCAGCAGCCAAATTCCTTTAGACTTTCAGGAAAGCCCTGGGAGTGAGTGCTGGTGGGCAGATGGAAACTGAAGTGGGGTATTATCCTGGAATGTGAATTATCCCAGAGCAATGGGGCCACAGCCAGCCCAGTCATGTTTGTCCATACCCAGCTGTAGGCAGGATGGATGGATGGATGGATGGATGATGGAT
>NC_031783.1:1438681-1491010 GCF_001522545.3 Parus major
GATGGATGGATGGATGGATGGATGGATGGATGGATGGACAGCAGGATGGACAGACAGGCCCCGATTCAGGGTGATGGAAAAGTCCCAAATGAACATCAACCCACTGCATTTTGTGTATTTAATTCCTCCCTGTCCCCATCAGTCATGATCCCAGGGCAGCAGCCGGGGCTGGGGATTAGGTGACACCTGTGGATAATGAAATGTGTCTGTCTGTGCACGGCGTGGCCTCAGCAGGGCTGGGTCCTGTACCCATCGCTCCCCCCAACCCCAGGCAATGCTGGGACATGAAACCATGGAATATCCTGCGTGGGAAGGGTCCAGTGGGATCATCCAGCACAGGATGTGCTGCTGGCCCTGCACAGACACCCCAACAATCCCACCCTGGGCATCCCTGGCAGCGCTGTCCAAACACTCCTGGAGCTCTGGCAGCCTCGGGGCTGTGCCCATTCCCTGGGGAGCCTGGGCAGTGCCAGCACCTCTGGGGGAAGAACCTTTCCCTGAAATCCAACCTGACTCTCCCCTGGCCCGGCCTCATGTCATTGTTTCAGGGACACTTGGGGAGCAGCTGAGGAAAACACTGAGCAGCAGAGGCCCTGCTGAGCTGTCTGTGCAGCCCTGACACGGCTGCTGGGCCTGGCAGGGCTGGGAACTCAGCTCGGGCATCTCCAGCCAGAGCACCCGTGTGTGACAGGAATCGGGACACCCGGATCCCTGGGGTGAGTGCAGCCGCCCCAGCCGTGTCACCCACGCTGTGACGAAGAGCAGGAAGGGCCGGGCCGGGCCCCGAGGCACCGGAGCAGCCCAGGAGGCCGAGCCCTGCCCGGAGCCCTGCCCGGAGCCTGCCCGGGGCGCTGCTGCCGGGACGAGGCCGGCAATTACGGCTGATCCCGCTCGGCATCCTTTGAGAAGTGACTGTGCAGGATGTGCCGCTGCCAAAATCCTTTCCACCTGTCTCCTCGCGGTCCGGTGACAGGTCCCCTGAGGAGGCACAGGACAGCCTGCACCGCCTCGCCCCCACCCCCTCTTGTGTGTAACTCTGCTTTAGGGGCCCCCATCCATCGGGGCACCCCACGGTGCGTTTGGGGTGGTTTTGGGGTGCACACCCTGCCCAGCCCAGCTCTGCCGAGGGGTGCTGCTGTTGGGAGAGCCGCTCTCTCGCAGGGCTGTGGAAGGCGGGTCCGGGCGGTGCTGGGGCTGCTTTGTGCCGCCGGGAGAGGACGGGCACTGGGTTTGCCGAAACCGCGCGGTGCCGGTGCCGCGGCCGGCTCAGGGCAGGGCCGGCCTCTCCCAGTCTCACCAGTCGGGATTGTCTAAGGCAGTGTCACCCCGCTGTGGGGCAGGACAGCACCCAGCAGCCGGGGGAACGACGGGGCCACCCTGATCCTGCCCCTTTGCCGCCGCTCCAGCCCCGCCGAGGCACCCGTGGAGCTGGAGCATCATTTCCACCGCCCTCCCTGCGGCTGCCGGGAGCCTGCCGGGACACCCCATGGATGTGTTCCCCTCTCGCCTACAGCCCTGGGGGTCACAGCATCCCCCGAGGCGGCTTCTGGGGTGAATCACCGGGACGTGCTGCGGAGCCAGGCCCTGCCTTGCCCTTTTCCCCCCTCGAGTTTCCGCGCTGGCGGAAGCGGGGCATTATCTCCCTCGCCCATCGCAGGCAGCTGCCCCTGGGTGCGCTCCAGCTGCATATTTATAGAGATGCAAACATTACACCCCGGAAATTCTCAGCCTTTACATCACAGGCCAAAGCCTGCAGTGAAGCCCTGACCTTCTTCCTCTCAATGGGAACTGTGACAGAGTGGTCCCGGCCATGGGATGTCCCAGCCAGGACCAGTGCTCCTTCATGGACCAGTGCTCCTGCAGCACCGTGACACTGAGGGGTGCAGGGGACACAGAAGAGCTGTGGATATCCCTGGAAATGTTCAGGGCCAGGTTGGACTGGGCTTGGAGCAACCTGGTCCAGTGGAAGATGTCCCTGCCCTGGCAGGGGGAACTGGATGAACTTTAAATCCCTTCCAACCCAAACCACTCTGTGATGATTCAATGATGATGATGGTGATGATGATGATGGTGATGATGACACCTGTGTGTCCCCAGGGGGATCTGGGACCCCATCCCTTCATGAGTCAGGACAAAAAGGACCGAGAGAAGCTGCTGCTCTCTCGGATGCACATCCTGATCTTAACACCCAGCCCACCTGTACATTGTTCAGTGCCATCCCAAAAGTCACAGCTGGGGACACAGGACAGGGACCTGCCAGGGTGGGTGTGTCCCCCCGGTTTGGTGCAGATGTCCCCAGTGCCTGCTGTGTGCACCAGCACCCCAAAGCCAGCCTAGCCCCAGTGACAGCACACCCTCCTGCTCTGCACCGTGCCGGGAGGATGAGGAAGAGCCAAACTTAATTTATTCCATGCTGCATTTTCATGCCAAATGAGTCAGAGCACCGGCCTCTCTCAGCCTTTGTTTTGCTTGGCTGCCCGCACCCGCTTTCGCTTGTGTTTGTTCAGTTTGAAGTCCCTTGATGGCACTTGGGCTCCAACCAGCAAGTGCAGCAGAAAAAGCCACTTCCCTGCCGGAACAGGAGCTTTCCCATCCTTCGGGAGCGATGTCTTGTTTTATTCTATTTGTTTCCTACAGTTTGGGGAACCCTGAGCTTGGTCCTTTGAGCCACCACATCCCTCCAGAGCCATCTAAAGCCATGGAGGCTGGCAGGGGTTGCGGAATGGGGCTGGGGTAGCCGCTCTGGCTGCTGATTTCAGAGTAAAAGCAGCCCCAAAAGGAGCTGGGGGAGGTTTCGCCCGGCACAGGACCAGTTAGGAACGAGCACGGCCGCATTCCTGCGCACGTGGGAGCCGCCAGGAGGAAGCGGCAGCACGGAGGTGTTTCAGTGCCCTGCTTTCCTGCCGTGCGAGCAGCAACTCCCTTCCCACCCCAAACCCCTGCCATGGGGGCCAGCAGCTCAGCTGGGCCCTCCAGGGGCTGTCAGAAAGTTCCCACCCAGAAAATAAATGAGATTTTGGCTCATCCGCTGCTGTTTGTGTTCCATAGAGCTTTTGGAAGAGATTTCTAAGTTGTTTTGCCTCAACCCCCCTCCATCAGAAGTCAAATCCAAAAATTCTTCTTTGAGGAACATTGCTGAACAGCTGCCAGGGCTGATATCTCCCTGCCTGGCTCCTCTGCTCCTCAGGGTCCCCAAAACCCCTCGGCACTGCCACGGTGCCTTTTGGGGCTTGTGGGGAAGGAGATGCCACCACCCCACTGCTGGCTTCACCCAGCCAGCCCTGGTGCCATCCCGAATTACAATGTGCTGGCTGGGGTGGGGCGGTGGGACACGGTGGGGTGGGCTCAGGTGTCAGCAGGGAATGAGAACCCCGAGCTGGTGCCCGTCCTGCTCCCTGGGCAGCGGGGTCGGCCTCGGCCGGGGTGCTGGGGCTGGCGCAGGGTGGAGCAGGGTGTGGGATGCCAGAGAAGGGCTTGCCAGGAAAATGTCATCTCGTTGCATAAAACGTGCTCCTCTCCCGCTCCCCTCCCGCAGCAGCAGCAGCTCAAGAGCTTCTTACCCAGGTTAAGTCAATATTGCCACATTGCTGCCTCTGTCGAGGTGCTCGGCCCGTGCAAGGAGCTCCGTGGGTGTTTTAAGGGCTGGAAAGGAGCCGAGGGAACACATCGGGGTGGGTGCAGCACCCTGGGGCTCGGCATCCTCCCACCAGCCCCCCGCAGTGGGGCCCAGACCTGCTCAGCAGCTCCTGGAGGGCAGAACAGCCCCAATTCTCCTGCTCAGGAGGCTCCAAGGAGCCGCTGCCAGCGGGGCTGGACACCGGCACCGGCAGGGCACGGAGCACAGCAGGGACCAGCTGCATCAGTACAGCCACCAAAAGGCTCATTTGCAAAATAAATGCTGCAAAACCAACCCTGGCAGAGCCCGACCGAGGAGGGAACCTCAGCACGGGGTGTGTGGTGCTTTGGGCAGGCACCAGAGCCGGAACAAGAGCTGCTACAGGCCCCTGAGGTCCCCAAAACCACCCAGAGTACAGAGGCTTTGTGCAGTGCCTCTGATCCCAAGCCAAGGTAAAGGCAGAATACCTGAGCAGTTTACATAAGACACAGTTTTCCACTACACTGGAGTTTCTCTCTGCCTGGTGTTTCACCCAGCAGCTGCAATTTTGCTGCTCTCAAGGGCATTTGCACACAAAAATGAGCCATGCCAGAGATGTGGGGAGATTAGGAGGATTAAGGCTGCAGAACTGGCACAGGAAGAGATGGAAAGCAAACCCCTCTGGTAGGAAGAAGCATTTCATCCCTAAACCTCTGCTCACCTTCACACAGGGTTTAAGGAGGGAGCTCTGGGATGGTTCTGGAAGCTGGAAGAGGAGCAACCAGTCCTTTGAGCATCCAGAACATGTTGCTGCTAGAGACTGATGGGGGATCCAAAAGCACAAAAACCAGAAAGTGTTTCTGGTGCTGAATAAAGACGTGCAGAATTTCACACAATGAAATAAAAGTGGTCGGGCTGGGTCTCTCCCTCCTCACCTCCCCTTGTGTCGGCATTGGAGGGAGGATGGGGATGCAGGTGCTGCCTGGGCAGGTTGCATGGGGATGCTCACAGCCTCTGAGGGAACCACAGCATCTGCAAAATCCTCCTCCTAAAATAATCGGGGAGCACTGGTGTGCTCCTCAGCGTGGGCAGGAGCCTGGCACTGATGGCCTTGGCAGGGAGCTCCAGGCACTGCCAGGGATCCCCAGGTCCTGGGGATCGGATCCTAGCAGGGGATCCTCACAGTCTGTTCAGCAGAATGGAAGCTGGGCACCATGAGGGCCAAGTCATGGTCTCAGTTATAGTTAACGTGGAGCTGGTGCCATGGCTGGTAACAGGGAGAGCCCAGGGATGGTCCCTGGCAGTGCCAGGGGAGGTTCCAGCCCTGGTTCTGCCTGGCTGGGGGCTGCTGTGGCTGCTCCAGCCTCCCACCACCACACCCAGCACCCAACAGGGCCCAGGTTACACCCTGGGACTCAATCCCAGCAGGTCCCTGCCACCCCCACACCCACCAGATCCACCTTCAGCACAACCTCGTTGTCAGAGTGTTGCTGGGAGTGTTTTAAATCCAACCCCACTCGCCAAAGGCTCGAAGGTGCTCGGCTGGATGAGGCCACGGGCACACAAAGTGCTGCTGCTGCTGCTTGTGGGGTGACAGCCCGGCCCCAAGGGGGTTCTGTGGGACACTGGCTGCAGTTCCAGCCCCACAGCTCAGCTGCCCCTGCTCACCCAGAGGGGACGGCACAGCCAGCCCACCCCAGAGCCTCAGCAAACTCAGATCTGCAGGGAAACGGCCTCTCACCCCCAAAAGGAACCAGGAGGAAAAACCACGGCAAAGTGGGGTGGAGGAGACCCCCAAAAACACCCGCAGAGAAACACAGACAGACAGACACACAGACAGACAGACACACAGACGGATGCAGACAGAGACACAGACACAGATAGACACAGAAACAGACACGTGAACACACACAGACAGACAGACAGACACAAGGACACACACACAGACAGACAGACACACGGACAGACAGACACACAGACAGACACATGGGCACATGGACAGACAGACAGACACACGGACACACACACAGACACACGGACACACGGACAGACAGACAGACACACAGACAGACACACGGGGACACACACAGACAGACAGGCACACGGACACACGGACAGACACACAGACAGACACACGGACAGACACACAGACAGACACACGGACAGACAGACAGACACACGGGGACACACACACACACAGACACACGGACAGACAGACGGACAGACACACGGACAGACACACGGACAGACAGACACACAGACAGACACACGGACACATGGACAGACAGACAGACAGACAGACACACGGACACACGCTTGCCTTGTGCCGCCGCAGCCTCCCCGCAGCCGGAGCCGGCTGGGAATGCCCGGCCGGGCCGAGCGCTCTGCGCGCTTTAAGGGCTCCCCGGAGCGCAGGAGATGCGGCACACGCAGGGATCGGGATCAATAGGTCACAGCGTGCACTGACTTGCCCCCAGAACGAAAATCAGCAAGGGATTTGGGGCTGGTGGGGAAGCTACAATCAGGGCTTTAATCCCGCATGGGCACAAAATCCCAGGATAAAAAGGCCAGAGCTGGTCCTAATTGCTGACTGCTGTGTGCATGTGTGAGCAAAACCTCTTAGGCTGGGGGGCCTGGGGGAGGAATCTCGGTGCCTGATGGAGTCCTTTAGGTCAGAGTAGATCTGAAAGATCATCAAATCCAACCACTCCCCCAGCACCACCGTGTTCACCAGTGAGCCGTGTCCCCAAGTGCCACATCCACACGGCTTTTGAATCCCTCCAAGGGTGGGGACCCCACCACTGCCCTGGGCAGCTGTGCCAGGGCCTGACCTCCCTTTCTGTGAAGGAATTTTCCCAATATCCAATCCAGACCTCCCCTGGCCCAGCCTGAGGCTGTTCCCTCTCCTCCTGTCCCTGTTCCCTGGGAGCAGAGCCCAACTCCCCCGGCTGTCCCCTCCTGTCAGGGAGTTGTGCAGAGCCAGAAGGGCCCCCTGAGCCTCCTTTTCTCCAGGCTGAGCCCCTTTCCCAGCTCCCTCAGCTGCTGCTGCTGCTCCAGCCCCTTCCCAGCTCTGTTCCCTTCCCTGGACACGCTCCAGCCCCTCAGTGTCTGCCTTGGGAGTGCCCCAGAGCTGTCCCAGGGCTGTCCCGGCAGTGCCGATGTACCTGGAAGGGGCAGCGAGGCCACTGAGACCACCCCGGGTCTGCCCCTCTGTGCCCATCACGGCCCCGCTGAGCCCAGGGACCCCCCGAGCTGCTGCTCCCCACCCTGGGGGCTCCGGGGGGCTCCTGGGGGGTGTCGGGCTGACCCTGCACATCTGGGGGGTTCCAACCCTGCCGGGGCCCCTCTCAGGCAGGGCTGGAGCCGGAGCGCGGGGCTCCCCAAGAGCCGGGGGAGGATGCTGCGGGGTGCGGAGGGGCGGGCCGGGCAGGAGGAGGCAGGAGGAGGCAGGAGGAGGCAGAGGCGGTGCAGTTCTGTCCCGCCTCCCGGCGGGGCCCGGCCCGGTGGCGGCGCAGAGGCTGCGGGCGGCGGCGGGGACGGGCAGGAGGAGCGCGGCGGGCGCCGTGCGGGGACGCGATGCACTCGCTCTTCAGGAAACGCAACAAAGGGAAATACAGCCCCTCCGTGCAAAAGAAGAGGTGAGTGACCCGGCCCCGGGCAGTCCCGCTCCTCCCGGGACGAGCGGAGCCGCCATCCCGGGGATCCCGTCCTGCAGCATCCCCCCCACTCCGCACCAGGGCTCGGTGGAGCTGAACCCTCCCGAGGTGTGGGAATCCCTCCCGAGGTGTGGGAATCCTCCCGAGGTGTGGGAATCCCTCCCGAGGTGTGGGAATCCCTCCCGAGGTGTGGGAATCCCTCCCGAGGTGTGGGAATCCTCCCGAGGTGTGGGAATCCCTCCCGAGGTGTGGACACCCTCGAGTGTGAGAACCCCCGAGGTGTGAAACCCCGAACTGTCGGCACTTCCCAAGAACTTGTTCCCCTGGAGGTGTGGGCACCACGGAGATGTGAACACCCCTAAGTGTGGTCACCCCTCGAGGAATGGGCATTCCCGAGGTGAGGGACCCGGAATTGTGACACCCTCGAGGTGTGGGCACCCTCTGAGTGCTGGTAAAGCCCCTGACGTGTGGGAACTCCGATGTTTGCCCCCCCTGAAGTGCCAACTCCTCCCCGAGCTGGGTTAACATCTCCTGCTCCGGGTGTGGGTGCAGAGGTTGCTTCTCCCAGTTCCCCTCCCATGGCAGCAGCAGCAGCTCCAGCGAGCAGATTCCTTCGCTTCCCAGGTGTGTGCTGGGTTAGATCTTAGAGAAGAATAGTCCGGTTGTTCTCCACCTTCGTCCCTTGCTCCCTCAGGACCAATTAGATAGATTTTGTCTATCGTCGTTTCCTCGGCTTCCTCTGGTGGCGTGGGGACGCGTTTCGGTTGTGCTGGTGAAAGCAGAGTGTTGAATGTGCCCTGTGAAAGGTCACTGATAAAAGGGAAAAGGTGTAAAAATCTCTCCCCAGGAAGGCTCAGCCTCTCTGGGCTGGACAGCCCCCAGCCGGCACCGGGATGTTTTTCCAAAGAGCTGGGTGCTGGGATTAATTCAGAAGAGTGTCCTGTGTTTCCCAGAGGAGCTGCAGGGGCTCTGGAGCATGTGGAGTGCTCCAGGATTCTTAGGGATTCAAGGATTCATATTCAAAGCCCGTGGCTTGTTCATCCCTTTCCGTTCCTCTCCACGGGCACCAGTCCTTGCCGCTGGACTGGGAGCAGCCGCCCTGTCCCAGAAATCCTCCTTTGGAAAGGAAGCTGGGGAGCTGCTGCAGGGCTGGGGTGCCTTCGAGGACCCAGAAAGGGACCAGTCAGCGCAGAAAGCACCGACATTTCCTGAGCAGGGGAGCCCCTGGCTGCCCCCGGGAGCTGTGGCGGTGGGAGGGAGCTCCCCAGCAGGGGAGGCTGTGCCCGCTGCTGCCCTGGCACAGGGATTTGCTGAGCTCCCCCTCTCGGGGCTGAGGCTCCAGCCCTGGGGAAGGCTCCCCCGGCAGCCCGTCTGGCTCGGCAGGCTCCCGAAGCCCGGGGCAGGCTCTGCTGCCGGATCCTGCCCCGGGGAGGGCAGGAGGAGACGGGGGTGGCACGGAGCCCTCTGAGGCTCCCCGGTGGCCCCGGCGTTCCCTCGGGTGAAGGATGGAGCCGATACCCGGGCGCATTTCTGAGCTTCGGGGGAGTTCGTGGGCGGCTCCAAAGTGAGAAACGGGGCTGGGCTGGCAGCGCAGGACTCCGGGAGCATCAGGATGCTGTGAAGCAGGAGGAGACAGACCTGCACGGTGCGGGGTGCCCACCCTGGGGCTGTGGCCGGGGTCCCCACGCCGTGCCCCGAGCGCTGCCAGCCCTGGGTACCCCGAGCTCTCGCCATCGGCCGGGGGATGGGCTCAGGAAGGAAGAAGCTTCCCTCCTTCCTCCCTCCTGCCTGGAGCCCGGCCCTGGGCAGGTGCCAAAGCACCTCCGGAGGCTGCGGGCCAGGCTGAAACCTCTGTTTTTCTGGCTGTGGTGGCTGAGGAAGCAGCGCAGGGCTGTGCCCGGGGCCTCCCTCCCTCCCTCCCCGCGCCCGGGCTGTCCGTGCACACCTCGGGGAGAGCTGTGCTTATTAGCCCCAATTTGTTAATTCCTGCCTTGGAGTTTACAAACATCTGTGAATCCAGGGAACACTCCCACCGTGTGGAAACAACCCCACCATCGAGATGGGGAAGCCGGTGCCCGACCGGTTGAACAACTTGCTGGAGGAGGATTGCGAAGAAGTGAGGAGCTCCTGCCCCGTCCCCTGCTCCAGGCACTGCCAGGCTCCCGCCCAGCTCTGCTGCCAGGAAAACAGCAACACCCCAGCAATCCAATCCTCCGCCCCCGCCGGCAGCACGGACCGACATTTCGACACCGGCTGAGCCCGGCCGGATCCTGCGGGCCGGGGCTGCTCCTCGGGCAGGGCTCCTGTCACCGAGCCTTCAAAGCACCGAGGGCCAGGGCGAGAACCCAGCACCGGTTTGGCAAGAGAGAGGGGCACTGGAGCGTGTCCTGCCAGCCCCGGAGCCAGGGCTGAGCGGGGCAGGGGCTGCCCGGGGAACACGGTCCGGCAGCAGGACAGAGCCTGGAAAGGAACCACGGGTGCTTTGGTGGCTTCCTCAGCCTCGGGACACAGCCTGCCCAGGATGGGAACATCGTGATGAACAGCACTGACACCCAAGCCGGGTGCTGCAACCTCCCCATGAGCAGCTGTTTGTCCCCTGGATGTGACAGGTGCCCTGTCCCAACCCCAAAGTGGCCTCGAGCTCCCATCCAGCAGCACCAGGGTCCAAGTCTCTCCTTAGGAACGGCTGCTGCAGCTCTGTGATCTGCCTGGGCTCAAGGTCTCCAGGCTCAGCAGCCATCCCCACCCAGCCCTGCCTTGGCTGGGGACCCTGGAGGATGAGGGTGACATTTCTTTTGTCTCATGGACTTGATTGCTTTATTCTGCTCTCATCCCTGAGTGTGGGAAGGCCCTGGGAATTCAGCTGTGAGCACCACGTTGTTACATGGATGTGTGTCCCTGGAAGGGAAGGCACAAAAGCCTTGAGCAGAGCCACAGTGTGGGGGAAACCATCAGCCTCTTTCCACATCATGTTCCTCAAACACTTGCCATGCTTAGAAAAAAGGAGCTTGGCTTCTTCCTTGGATAGCCCAGGTTTGGCAGGCAAAAAACATTGAGGGTGTGCAGGCCCTGGCACAGGGTGCCCAGAGAAGCTGTGGCTGCCCCTGGATCCCTGGAAGTGACCAAGGCCAGGCTGGATGGGGCTTGGAGCAGCCTGGGACAGTGGAAGGTGTCCCTGCCCATCTAATCTGAGCCATTTGATAATTTTATGATCAAAACCAATTCAGGCTTCAGAGCTGCTGCTGAAACTCTCCCTCCTGCCAGCAGGAAAGTTGTTCATCCTTGAGGTTCTGGGGGTGAGAGCATCCAGCCAGGAGTGCTCCCAGCCCTGGGACCCTCAGCAGTGTCACTCCCCAGGTAAGAGGGGGTGCAGGCACTGGGACAGCTCTGCCTGCAGGGCTGGCACCCATTTCCAGAGGCTGTTTGGAAGGGCTGGAGTCAGCAGGAGCCCCAGACAGCAGGTGAGTCAGGAGCTGCTCAGTGCTGAGGGTGGAGAGAGCCTCCCATGGCCCTCCCTATTTCTGCTCTCATTTCCATGCAGATTACTATGAAATATCACCATCCCTACGAGGGAAGATAAATACAACTGGAACAGGCTGGGCTGAGCACAGCAACCCTGCTGTCCAGCTACACCCTGACGTGGGCAGCTTGACAGAACTCTGCTCTGAGCTTTCAGCCAGATCCTAATCTCTCCCAAACCTGAATTACTGTAGCCAGAGCCCAGCCCTTGTGCCCTCTACCCTGCCACAGTTTCACTCCAGTGTCATTAAAAGCAGCATGAGAGAATTTCATGCAGTGGGAGCTGTGGCTCAGGGAGCTCTAAGGACATTTACAGCTCTGGGCTGTGGCCTTCTGGAGGATTCATTCAGTTTAATCCCAGTAGGGCTGACATGGGAGAGCTTTTTATGAAATTTATATAAATGGGCATTAATGGGGATGGAATTGAGAGCAGCAGTGGGTGGTCACTGCCTGCTGTGCTGATTGTCCATCCCAGTGGTGGGATGCAGTGAGCAGGATCTGTGCTCAGATCCCCTCCTCACACAGCTCCCCTGTCCCTGGCCAAGCCATCCCACGGGGGAAGCCCCTGGCATGGGAAGGTTTCCTGACAGGAGAGCAGCACCCCTGAGCAGGACAGAGCTTCCCATCAACAGAGCCCTTCCCATCAACCCTCCCAGCAAGGATCAGGCTCCAGGGACAAATTCCCAGCAGGAGCCTCCCCAGGGAACTCAGTCACCTGGAGCAGTCAAAATCCAGGAGTGTCTGAACACCCTCTCTTGAAGGGATTAAGGGAACTGCCTCCTTGCTTGGAAAAAAGGAAACTTGAGAAATCCAAGGGATTTTCTACCACCTGCCAGCAAGCACAAGATCTTTGCACATCCTGGAGAAACTGATCTGAGGGAGGTTTGTTCTTCCAAGTGAGGGTGCAACCTAATGAGAAGAGAGAAAGAAAAAGGAATAGAGGAAAAAAAAAGTCCATTTTTTAGCAGCAAAGTTTTCATATTACAATAATTATTATCATATTTGTTGGTTGAGAACCTCTCTTACTAAAAATACCCCAACAAATCACAATTGAAATACTAAGAAAAATCACCAAAACTCTAAGAAAACAGAAGAGAGAAAAACCTGAACCCTAAAAATCCCCCTAAGCAAATATATTGGGTATTCAGAAATACCCAAACCCCTCTGAAATCAAGGTCTTGAGGTCAGAACTGTGGTACATGGATGAAGTGCTGTCTGCCATGGCACAGCTGCTTCCTCCTGGTCTCTCAGCTGGGAGAAACCCCAAAACCCATTCCCATTCCCTGTGGGAATGACCTGGGGTCCTTCACACCACCCAGGCAATGGCACTGACATAAAACAACTCTTCTGCTGAGCACAGCTTTCCATGAGAGAGATCATTTTTTCCTTCCTGACCAGAGAATGTTAAACTTCTCCAGAAATGGCAAAGCCAGTTTTTCCAGGCTTTTTTTTTTTCATCTCTCAAACAAAGCCTTATCTATTCCAGCAGAACAGCTCTGCAGTTCCCCCTCTGCTGCAGCCCCACTGGGGCCGTGCCCTGGGCACCTTCGCTCCTGGCTCTGCTCAGTCTCGTGTGTGCTGCCCATCCCAGCTCTGGCCAAATCCTGCCCTTCTCCCTCCCCAGCTCTGCTCCATGCTCCAGCCATCCCCCCCAGCCTGGTTTTTGGCCCTGGCTTCATTTGTCTTACCCTGCCAGCAGCTCTGCTCCAAAGCCTGATGCACCCATGGCTCTTCCCAGAAGCTTCCCAGAAGAGCCATGTCCTGTCAATCCCATCCAAAAACTTCTCCTGGGACAGCCAAGGTGCTGCTTTGTGCTTCTCCTGCACAGAATCATGGAATGGGCTGTGTTGTAAGGGACCTTCAAGCTCATCCCTGCCATGGCAGGGACACCTCCCACTGTCCCAGGCTGCTCCAAGCCCCATCCAGCCTGGCCTTGGACACTTCCAGGGATCCAGGGACAGCCACAGCTTCTCTGGGCACCCTGTGCCAGGGCCTGCCCACCCTGCCAGGGAACAATTCCTTCCCAATATCCCATCCATCCCTGCCCTCTGGCACTGGGAAGCCATTCTTCCTTTTCCTGGCACTCTAGCATCTTCACCCTTGCAGCAGATGAAAGGCACAGGGAAGCCAAACTCTTCCATCCCCTGGCATGGAGATTTCAGCCAGGCTTCAGCTGTCCCTGTTTGACATCCAGCTGGATGCAGGGGCTGTGCTCCTCCTCTGGTTTATCCACACAGACCCAGCTGTGGAGGGCACAGGTTAACAAGTCTGATGTTCTCACATCAGTGATGTCCAAGCTGGTTGATGAAGTGGCACCAAAGTAACAAGTACAGAGAAATAAATACACAAATAAGAGAGATCTAACATGAGAGGTTGCCATTCTCTCTTATTTCTCTGTTTATTCCTGCACAGTTGTTACCCCTGCATTTCCAGCAGCAGTGGGGTGAGTGGAGCACACACCGAGCTCCGTGCCCAGGGCAGGATGGGGGGCACAGGAGCAGCTCCCCCACGCTGCAGTTTTGAGCTGCAGCTCCCTTGGGAGTTTTTATGAGAGTTCCCTGTCCCACAGCCTCAGCTGTGACTCTCACATAAACCACAGAGGTGGAGAGAGCAAACAGCTTCTCTGGTGTGTCAGGAGAGCCGAGCCATGCCCACAGCACATCCAAGCATGTCCTTGCTTGCTCTGAGCATTTTTTTGCCCTGGTCATCCAAACACTGCACATGGAAGCAGCAGTTTCTGGGACAGGACTATTCAGTTTCTGAATCATGGGAAAACCATCCCCTCCAACACAGGGAATTGCCATTCTCTGGTTCTCTGCCCCCTCTTTCCCCCAGCCCCCTGAGAAGGGATGTCACAGCCCCACGGGGCTGGAGGGTGGCTCTGCCCTGGCCCTGGGCTCTTGCAGCCACTGAGGGCAGGAGCTGGGGAAGGGTGTCCAGGGCAGCACCCCCAGCCTGGGAAGGGGCTGGCAGGGCACAGGTGATACCAGGGATGAGGAGAGCCTGTGGCTCCAACCTGAGAGAGGAGCAGAGTGAAGGGGACAAGGGGCTCACACTTGCCTGGACACATCATCCTCATCCCAAACTGGCTGGGCAAAGCTGGCACCTGAGGGAGAGGGTCAGGGCTGGGCTGTTGCACTCGCTGCTTCCAGCACCTGAGATCAGTTTTGCTGATGCAAAGTGAGCACAAAGGCTGGGCTGAGGCTCCAGGCTCAGTTCTGCTCTCCAGGTCGGCAGCCTGAACCACAGCCATGGATCAAAGCCTGGCTTAGGTTTATTTGCTCCCTACAGTTTAGAGGTTCCAGTCAAAACTAGAACTAGAAAAACCTCAGACTTCTTCTGGGTTTTAGGATGGTTTTCCCATCCATGCTGCAGATCCACTGAAACTGTGAAGATCCATCCTTGGACTTGCTGGAGTCACTGAGACTGAGATGGGGCACCAGGAGAGGAGCCAGCAAGAGCTTCCAGCTCATCCCCAGCTCAGCCCTCACCATGAAGCATCCCAAGCTCCCACCTGGATAATGAACCTCTCACATCCTCCAAGCTCAGGTGGCCTCCAGTCCATGGGTGGGAGGTGAGGAAGGCTCCTTGGTGGCCACAAGCTCTGCCAGGATGCAGGAGATGCCAGCTCTGAGCAACCATCACCTGGAGACACGCAAACACGTGCAGCACGTTTCACTCACCCACTCCAAACCACTGATTCCACCTGACTTTTGCACTCCTTTCTGTGGGATGATGAAGGTTGGAAAAAACCCCAAAGTGGATTTTGAGGAGCTGCTTCTACCACTGGAGCAGGACCCAGCCACCCACATCCCATCTCCTGGTGCACCCTGCACCCTCCAGCTGCAGTTATTGAACGCAGGATGAGAATCATCCTTGGAATTATTGCAACCACGACTCCCAGCGACCCCTTCCTTGTCTCCTCTGCCCAGGAATGGCCACTGGGCTCACTGCTGCTGATGCAGGAGGTGTCAGGCAGGCAGCAGGCACAGAGATGGGCACAGACCTCCAAGTACCATCCTGATGATGCAGCTGCTATAAAAAGAAAAGCATCAGTGTAAACCATGCTCATACCAGAACTTCCCAGGGAAGTGTGAACTTTCCTGGAGCTGTTGGGTGCCACAAGGCTCCTGCAGCCTGGGGCAGGTTTGAGGTAGGGAAGAACAAGCCCAGAGCTGGGGTTTGGTTTGTTCTGCTGCACTGAAGTGACAGCACACGGGGCAGACAGGAACAGGTCCTGAAACTCAGCTCCAGAGTCCTGGGATCAGTTCTGGGCTACTCACAACACTGAGGGGCTGCAGTGTGTCCAGGGAAGGGAACAGAGCTGGGAAGGGGCTGGAGCAGCAGCAGCAGCTGAGGGAGCTGGGAAAGGGGCTCAGCCTGGAGAAAAGGAGGCTCAGGGGGCCCTTCTGGCTCTGCACAACTCCCTGACAGGAGGGGACAGCCGGGGGGAGTTGGGCTCTGCTCCCAGGGAACAGGGACAGGAGGAGAGGGAATGGCCTCAGGCTGGGCCAGGAGAGGTTTAGGCTGGATATTGGGAAAATTCCTTCACAGAAAGGGAGGTCAGGCCCTGGCACAGCTGCCCAGGGCAGTGGTGGGGTCCCCGTTCCTGAAGGGATTCAAAAGCTGTGTGGATGTGGCACTTGGGGACATGGGTTAGAGGTGGCCTTGGCAGTGCTGGGGAAATGATTGGACTCGATGTACTTAGAGGTTTTCTAACCTTTACAATTCCATGATTCCACCTAGGGATGCAGGAACGGTCTGTGCCATGAGCCAGCGCTGCTGGGATGCTGGTGCTCCCCCAGCCAGCCCTGCTCATCCTCTCCAGCTGCTCCAGCAGCAGTTGACACTTCCAAGTGCCATATAAAGATTAATTCTGCCACCACATAACAAAGTCATAAGGCTCATATTAAGGTGGTTGGGACTGGACTGAGCCAGCCTTTGGTTTAAGCCCAGGTGGCAAAGCAGCACAGCTGGGACACCCCAGCCTTGGCAGCAGGCTCAGCTCCCTCCAGCTGCAGGGATTTGGGGAGCACACCCTGCTCCTGCCTCTGGTCAGGGGTGGGAGAGCTGTGGGCAGTGCCTGGCACACACCCCTGGAGCTGGCCCTGGCACACTGCAGCCTCTCCTTGCAGCCTCAGTTACAGCAAGGAGATGAAATGTTTAAAATAACCCCAGCAATGCAGAAGCTGCGTCATGGATTGTTCTGCCTCTGCTCCAGCTCTGCCGTCCCTGCACTTGGATGGGAACATTTGGGCTGGCCCTGCACCCTGCCAGCCTGGCCAGTGTCAGCCTGGGAGCAAAACCAGTGCCCAGCACAGGAGAAAGCACTGAAAAAGATGCAACATGTGTGATCCCATCCCTTTGGTGGGTTTAAAGTGTGAATAACTCCTTGCAGAGAAGGAAGCCCTGAGCATGGCAGAGAGGGGCAGGGCAGGGCTGCAGGCAGGGGCTGCCCAAGGGCAACAGCCTCAAACGGGCACCTGCCCTGTGGGCATGGGGGCCAGGGCTCCCTGCTGCTCCAGCTCCTCTATTTCCACCCTGGACCCCCTTCTCAGGCACAGGATGGGATTGTTGGGCTGTCTGTGCAGAGCCAGGGGTTGATGATCCTCGTGAGTCCCTTCCAGCTGAGGATATTCTGTGGTTCTCTCCCTGTCCCTGCTCTTTTTTTTTCTTGCTCCGAGGCTGAGAGAGGCTCAGGCATCTCTCCCATTTCCAGCCGTCCCCCACCCGCTCCTGGCCCACTGGCTGAGTATTTTGGAAAGTGTTGGAAGGCAGCAGTGAGTCACACACAGCTGCAGTGCCTGGCAGGCTCTGCTGGCCCCCGGCCACCCCCGGGGTCACGGCACCCCCGGGAGCTGGGAGCGGCTTTGGGGGGTGACGAGCCCCCGTTCTCTCCCCAGCATCTCCAGCAAAGAGCTGACCGAGCTCATCGAGCGCCTGCAGAAAAATGCTGACCAGGTGGAGAAAAACATCGTGGAGACCGACTCCCGAATGCAAAATGTAAGCAAGGCACTGTCCCACACTCCCAGGCCCCTCCTGGCAGCCCCATCTCCCCTCTGCCTCCTGCCCCAGCCCTTCGCACTGCCTTCCTCTCCTGTGGCACGTGTGGGTGGCGCCCAGCTCTGCCTCCTGCCCCAGCCCTTCGCACTGCCTTCCTCTCCTGTGGCACGTGTGGGTGGCTGCCCAGCCCTGGTACCTGCATTGGGATGATCTTTAAGGGTCATTTAAGGGTAATTGGGCTTCCCCTGCTCATGGGAAGAGGGTGGGAGGGTGTTCCAGGACCCCGAATTCTCCCCTAGCCAGGGGGGCAGTACTTTCAGACTGGGGATGTGCATCCCAGCAGGGAGCTGGGGTGGAGGAGGAGGAGAGGCCTGAACCATCCTCCTCATCCCAAAGGATCACCCCAAGGTGCTGCAGCTCCCCAGCCCCTCCCCAGCAGATGAGATTGGATGGGACTTGGAGCAATCTCATCAAGTGGAAGGTGACCCTGCCCATGGCCAGGGAGTTGGAGCTGGATGGTCTTTAAGGTCCCTTCCAACCCAAACCATTCCATCATCCTGTGATAGGAGAGGGGAAAGCAAAATACATCCCAGGTGGATGGGAAACAGCAGAGCTCCTGCTCCTCTCCAGTGCCAAGGGAGAGTGGGGTGGGATGACCTCTGGGGTACCAAGGGGTGACCCTTTCTCCTGTCCCCACTGTGCAGGACCTGCACAAGATCAAGGCGTGCCAGCTGGCTCAGTACAAGGAGCTGACAGCACAGAAACTCTCAGAGTCTGACAAGCTGCTCTACGTGCTGGATGGGGACGCGGCCGTGGCCCGGCACATGAAGCACCCCCAGGGGGACATGATCACAGAAGAGTGAGTGCCACGGGGACACGTGTCCCCAGAGCCCTTGGACTGGGGGGAGGCCTCTCCAGGGGCTCTGCTCAGCTGCTGCCTGCAGTGGGGGGTCACAACCCCCATTAGGGTGTGTGCCCACCCTGGGCATGGGGAGTGTGAGAGGATGGCAGTGTGGCAGGGTGGCACCTGCCCGCTGTGCCCCACGCTCTGCCTCAGGTCCAGCCTGCCCAGAGCTCACAGGAGCAGCCCCTGGCAGAGGGCAGAGCACAGGAACCTCTGCCTGGCCACTGCATGGTGCAGCTGCTGCCAGCCTGCCTGGGCTCTCCCCCATGGGGGCCTGGGGGAGAACAAGCTACACCCACCAGTGCTAATGGCAGCCCATGCCCACATCCTGCATCCCACCCTCACCTTTCCCTTCCTGCAGCATCCGGCAGCTGAAGGAACGCGTGGCAAACCTGAAAGTGAAACATGACCAGATCTACAACTTCCCCCTGCAGCACATTGAGCCCCAGGTCAACTGGTCAACAGTGATCGAGGAGAAACAGGTACCAAGGGGGCCACCAGGGCCACTGCCTGGCCAGTAGCAGCAGCTGGGCAGGGACTCCTGCAGCTCCCCATGGAGAAACTGGCTCTTGGAAAGCTTCTGGGCAGCTCCACACTGGGAGCAGCAAACAGCTGGGGAGGGGCAGAGGCGGTGGAGTCAGTGCTCGAGGTGGCACCGGTCCTGGCCTCAGCATCCCCACTCACTGCCTGCTTTAGGATCTACTCCAAGGCCCTTATTTTTTATTTTCTCCCACTCCCTACACTCTTCCAAGCAGAGAAGGCTTTAACCCCCCCAAACTGGTTTTTCCATGGCTGGGAAGCACAGCACACTTTGCAGCACAGCTGATTTCACCCACGTGTTCCTGGGGCATCCACACACTGCAGCCACTGGGGCCCATCCAAGCCCAGCCCCATGGGCACCTCCAAGAGGAGTTTCCTAGGTCCTGGCAGCCTCACCCCATTCCCCCATTGCTAACCCCAACTCCTGTGCACCCCAGGACGCGCTGAGCAGCAAAGGCTTTGGGACTGACCTGCCTCTGGTCAACAGCCAAGTAGAAGAGCACAACATCTTCCACAACGAGGTCATGGCCATCGGGCCACACATCGTCAAGGAAGGCAGCAAGGTCAGCTCTCCTGCCCCTCTCCCTGCTGCCCTGCAGAGTCAGCCCTGCCCCAAGCCCTGGATGAAGGGGAGGGTTTCCCACCACCCAGGGTGCTACAGCCTGGTGCAGGTTTGGGTGGGTGCCAGATCCCCTCCCAACCGGAGAGCCCAGCATCACACACCAGCTCTGGCTTTACAGTGAGGCAAATCCCATAAACCACATCCCCCTTCCAGCCTAAACCCACATCCCTCTGCACCCTCGAGCCCCTGGCACACCATCACTCTCCAGACACCGCTCCTAACCCTTCCTTCTCATCCAGGAAAACATGAACGACTTCCAAGCCAAATACCAGAAGCTGCTGGTAAGAGCCTCTGGGATCCTGGGGGAAGAACCCTCCTGGAGGGGTCCCTTGTTGGGGTGGCCGGGCACCCCTGGGGGTCCCACAGAGAGGAGCTTTGGGCTGATCTGTCCCGTTCCCCTCCTCAGGCCGGCTCCCAGCAGCGGCAGCAGGACCTGAACTCGCTGCAGGATTACATGCAGCGCTGCACCAACAAGCTCTACTGGCTGGATCAGCAGGCCAAGGACAGGACCCATTACGACTGGAGCGACCACAACCTGGACTACCCCAGCCGGCGCCGCCAGTACGAGGTCTGTGCGCTCCCGGCAGCCTGGCCCTGCTCTGGCTGCTGCTGGCCAAAGGAGAGCAAGGCATGGGGCCAGGGGAGCTGGGTGAGGGCAGGGAATGTTCCTTCCCCCGTGCCTCAGTTTCCCCCAGCCCATGGTGATGGGCTTTGAGGTGTCCAGCTGGTAATACTGGGACAGTGAGGCTGATCCTTACCTCTGCCAAAGATAACGTGATGGGGAAGTGTTCCCATGATAGAACATCATCACCCTCACCCTCCTGGCCTTTATCTCAGTGCTGGCTTGGCAGCAGTCACATCTTTAGCAACATCTGCAAGGGAAGGAGAAGTGAAAGCTGCAGTGGGAGAATGGCACACTTTGTCTTGTGGAGCTGCTCAGGGTCCCCTCCCTTTGCATGGCATCAATATCTCACCTTTCTCCATCCAGAACTTCATTCACCGCAAGCTGGAGGAGAAGGAGGAGGCCATCAACAAGCTGCACGCTGATGGGGATCAGCTGCTGGCCCAGAACCACCCTGGGAAGAATGCCATTGAGGTGAGCACCAGGGATGGGTCCCAGCTCCCCACCCCCCTGGAGCGTGGGGGACTCACCCTGCCCTTCTCCAGAGTGGGACCCACTGCCAACACCACTCGTGACTTTAGTTCCTGAGATGCCAAGGGCAAAAAAGCCTCCTTCACCTGCAGATGTGTAAATACCACAGGAGGAGGAAAGATAAACTTAAGGAGCTCTTCCCATCTTCCTCATTCCTGTGGCAGTTACCCTGTGCCCACCTAGAGAGGATAAATGATGGTGGATTTCTTCCCTGCTTGGCAGTGGGATGGACACAAGGATTTGCCACCTGCACACAGCCTGTCCTCCTATGGGATCATCCCAGGTTCCCCCTGAGAGCATCTGGGTAGCTCCAGAGGCAGCCAAAGCTCACTCAGGATGGCAGCTGGGACTTGCCCCTGCCACAGGGGTCTCGCTGATGTCCCCCTCCCACCCCTGTGTTGCAGGCTCACATTGAGGCCGTGCACGCTGACTGGAAGGAGTACCTGAACCTGCTGATCTGCGAGGAAAGCCACCTGAAGTTCATGGAAGACTTCCACAAGGTACCACATCCCTTGCTGGAGCCTGGAGAGCGGGTGCTTGAGATCCTAGAATACAAAAATTCTTCCCATTCTGGAAATTGGGTAGAAGAGATGGAGTGCTCTCTAAAACCGGGATTTTTAAGGCTAGGAGAGTACCTTGAGCTGATAGAACAGGAGCAGTAATTGCTCAGGTGCCTAAGGTCAGTGTTTGCTTGGCCAAAGCACGACTTGCAGAAAGCTTCTGCTCCAGCACTGGGTTTCATGAGGCGCTGTTGGTGTCAACTTCCTTTTCCCCAGGACAGCAGAGATCCCTCAGCCCCGAACATGGCATGGGGAGAGCTCGCATGCTCCACTGGGAAGCAGAACAGGTCCATGTAGGAAATCCCAGCTGCCACAAGCTCCCCACAGGGAGCCTGGCAGAAGGGCTGAGTGTCCCAGCTGAGCTGGGCCGACAGATGTCTGCTGGATAAATGGAATCTGACAGCCAGGGAGGCTCTGCAGGGGAGCAGGTCGGGCTGGATTCCTCTCCCACAGCCTGGGTGTGTTCACCACCCCATGAGTCTCCTGCCAAAGCTCAGCTGTGGTGCCCAGCCCAGGCAGTGCCTTTCTGGGGATGTGCCAGAACAGCTGCCCCAGGGGATGGTTTGTGTGTGGAAGGGCTTGGCTCTCCCTTCTCCTGGCGCTGGCAGTGGTGGCACCACACACCGTGGTGATGCTGTCCCAGGGAAACAGAAGTGAGGGCAGGGAAAGGTGGGACTTAACAACTCTGTATGGAATAATAATCTCTTCCTGCCTGTTGTTCCCTTTGAGCTGATGTCCTGAGCAAGGGAAATAGTGACCCTCATCTTTCTCCACATATTCTGGATGTCCAGATGCCCAGAGTAGCTCCTGGTGGACGTGTGAAGACCATGAAGGGTCTGCTCCGTGTTTCAGCCTGGAAACCTCTCTCACAAGAGACTTTTCCTTTCTGCAGTTTCAGAAGGACACTAAGGATGCTCAGGAGCTTTTGAAGAAGGTGGATACAGACCTGGACCAAAAATTCAGCCCGGAGTTCAAGGACAGATACCAGCTGGAGTCTCTCCTCCGGGAGCTGGATGTGAGTGTCTGCAGGCAGGAGTGCAGGGGAGGGAGCAGCAGGAACCACTGTCCCCAGGGATGTCCTTGCCCGTGTGGGCACCTGGCCCAGCTTTCTCCACGGGCAGCAGCAGCAGGGCTGTGCTGCTGCCTCCCCGTGCCCGGCCTTCCCCCAGCTCTTCCTTCCCCCCTGGCTAGAGATTGCCTCTCCCCTAGCAACATAATTGCTCACTGGGCTGGTTTTTATTTGTTCTCTCATTGAGTTAGCACTCGTTAAGGGTGGGAGCATAATTAGACCTGCTGCCAGAGGAGGTTGTGGAACTCGCTGTGCTGCAGTGAGCTGGGCTGGAGATCACCCACTTGGGAAGGGCTGTGCCGAGCCCGAGCCTGAGCCCGAGCCTAAATCCAAGCCCAAGTCCAAGCATGCTGCAGCAGGCCCAGCTGATGCAGGTGTCCCAGGACAGCTGATAGCCCTTCCCAAGAGTTGTCTCCTCTCTTGCATGTTCCATCCCACTCAGCATCTTGGGATCTCCACTTTCAGGGGTAGAAACAAAGCAACTGCCGGAGATCCTTGTGGCAGGGCTGGAATGAGTCCTGGGAGTGGGGCTATCCACCAACACACAGCCATGCAGCTGTGGGCTGTGCACCAGGGAACCCTGCCACTGTCTGCTGGCACAACAACCTCTGGGCACAGTCCCAGTCCTCAGCCGGGCTGCAGAAGGAGGTGGGAGAGTGCAGGAGCACTTGGAACAGGAACACAGGGCTGCAGGAGATGCCTTCAGCACAGGAGAAGCAGCAGTCTCTGTCCCGGCCGCGTGGGAATGAGCTCCTCCCTGGCTGTGAGAGCCCAGGAGTTCGTTCTTTCCCTGTTTCCTTACTTCTTCTTGTTGTTGCCCCATGCCAGGACCAGGAGAAGGCGTTGGACAAGTACGAGGCGGTGGTGAAGTCCCTGCAGGAGCGCAGCCAGCAGGTGCTGCCCCTGCGGTACCGCCGGCAGCCGCCGCCGCAGCCCGTCCCCGTGGAGGCTCTGTGCGAGTACGAGGGCGAGCAGGTACCGCCACCCTCAGTGCTGGGACACCGGCTCCTCAGGCCAGTGACGGTGCCACTGGGGGAAGGAGCAGGTTTTTCCAAGCGGTGGTGCTGGATTCTGAAGGGGGAACGAGGCAAAGGTCGCCTTGCCCCAGTGGGAAGAGCGGGAGGAGCAGGAGGGGTCCGGGGGAAACGCAGCCTCGCTGCCTCTCGCACACCCTCGGGATGTTGCGACAGCACAGCTCTGTCACGTTCCCACGCTCCCTGAGCTGATGTCCCGGCGTGTTCCTGAGCAAAGGAACGCCCCACCACCACCACCGTTCCCACCTGGCCATTCCCAGTGCACATCCCCTCATCCGCACCGCCAGCGGCTGCCGGGGGCCTGAGCCGGCCAGAGGGATGGGACAGCACAGCCACAACGGGAGTGGCAGGGCTGGGACAGGAGCCAGCAGTTCCAGCTAACTCAGCTGCCGGCTTCTCCGAAAAGGAAATCCAGAGCACAGCCCGGGGAACGCCTCCTCATCTCTGCCCGAGTGGGAACTCGCTCGCCGCGGCTGTCGCAAGAGGCACAGCTCGGTGCCCGCAGGCTGCGGGAGGGAGGAGCGGGCACATGAGCTCCTGGCAAGGGACAGGCTCTCGGAGGAGCAGGGACAGGCTCTCGGAGGAGCCGGGAGCAGGGACAGGCTCTCGGAGGAGCAGGGACAGGCTCTCGGAGGAGCAGGGCTGGGGCTCTCGGAGGAGCCGGGAGCTGGGCTGGGGACCCTGGCCGTGCTGCTGTGACCGGTTCCCGTCCCCCAGGGCCAGATCAGCCGCGGAGCACACTACACCCTGCAGAGGAACAGCGGAGACCTTTGGGAAGTGGCCGACAGCGCAGGAGACACGCTCAGCGCCCCCGGGGTCTGCTTCATGATCCCCCCGCCCGACCCAGAAGCGCTGGCCCTGGCAGAGCAGTACGTGCCCCCAGGCTCGGGCAGGACCGTCCCGCTGCCCCCGGCCTTTGCCTTCCCCAGCCCCAGGCGCTGCACCTGTCTGGCACCCCGGGGCTCTGCCCCAATTCCCACAGCCGAGCCCCGACTTGTCAAAGCCTCGGGATTCCTCCCGAAGGGATTCCTGCCCCTTCCTGCGTGCCCCAGCTGGCAAAGGGGGGCCGGCTCAGAGCCATCCAGGTGCCCCCTGCTCTGGGGCCCATCACGGCAGGGGGAGCTGCCCACCCCTCCCGCAGCAGGCAGGTACCTGCCTCTCCCCTGTTCCAGTGAAGACGCTGCTCTACCCTAACATGGGGTGAAGGTGTTTTTAACCCTGCCCTGCCCCCACAATCCCTCCAGAGCCGAAGCTCCTTCCTGGGCAGTGCTGGGATGGTGAAGGGGTGATGGAGAGGCTGAGGGTCTGACTGACCTCCTGCTGTCCCATTCTGCAGAATTGCCAAGCACTACGTGAGCGTGAAGGAGAAGACCAACAACTGCAAGAACATCCTCCAGCAGCGCTATGAGGGGCTGAAGGCAGACAGCATCGGAGGTGTGGGGCGGGAGGGAAGCCTGGGGCACAAAAAGGCTTGAATTTAGATGGTGGAGCATCTTATGGGGGTGTTCCCATCTCCTAAGGGTGCTGGGGACAACAGGGATGGATGGATGGATGGATGGATGGATGGATGGATGGATGGATGGATGGATGGATGGATGGATGGATGGATGGGGGCAGAGCAGCCAGGCTGTGGTCAGTGCAGGCCAGGCTTGGGGAGTGCAGCAGGAGGAGGGTTTGGCACTTGCCAGTGGGACTCAGCCCACATCCAGCTTCCAACCAGCTTTAATCTGGTCTCCTCTTGGTTTCCAGATGCTGCATCAGTTCGGGGACGCCAGCTCCTGGCAGGACTGGAGAAAGTCACCAGTGACCTGGACAAGCAGGAGAAAGCAATAACAGCAAACCTCCGGCCACCGCTGGAGCAGAGCCGGGCAGTGCAGGACAGCACCGAGCGCTCCAAGGACCTCAAGGTGGGGGCTGTGGGATGGTGCCTTACAGAGACTGTGCTCCCAAAGGGTCTTCAGCGTGGTTCTCAATAACCAGGAGTGCTTAAAGTGCTCCCTGAGCCCTAGAAATGGGGTGTGGAGTGATGCTCACAGCTTCCTGCAGCAGAGATGGGGAGCAGCCCTATGAGCAGCCTCAGAAGCCCAAGATCTTTGCCCTGCTTCTGGCCCAGCTCAGTTGGATGGGTAAAAGGTGGTGGCTGCAGGTGGTGGCTGTGAGGATGAGAGGGGAGCCCTCAGGGCTTGATCCTGCCCATCATCTGAGCACAGCTACCTTTGCTACCACTATCACCGGCTCAGAGAGGAACAGGAAAATTGTTGTGGTCCGAGACAGTTTCTCCTTGTGGACCTGGCTCCTCCAGGTTCCAGTGCTGGTAGCATCCAGCTCCTTTCCTCTTTTTCAGACCCCTAATTAAGCCAGGCTCCATGCCACAAACCTCCCTTGGTTTAGGAGGAAGTTCAGGTCATGGTTACATCACTTGCCCAGGGCTGTGTCAAAATCCAGGTGCCACCACAAGAGAAAGCAAATTTCCCCGACTGCCTGCAGCACTTTGATGTCCAGGCAAGGATTAATCCGTCAGAGCCCAACGGCCCAGAGGAATCCAGCGTGTCCCTGACAGAGCTGGAGCTGCTGGGAACCACTCCCCAGCTGGAGTTCCCTTGCTAAGGAGAGACAGGTCAAAAGAAAGTCAGCCAAAAATATCCTTCTGTGCCCTGCAGGGCTGAAAGGCACCTTCCACCAAAAACAAATCCTCAGCCCTGACTTCCTTCCTCACCCTGGACAGCCAAGTGTGGCTCCTCTGTAGGCCCTGGCTCAGCTGCTCTAAAGCCTTTGTTCCTCCTGCAGAACATCACCAACGAGGTCCGGCGGATCGAGCCTGAGAAAACGAGGAAGATCCAGGAGTGCGAGGCCTTCATCGAATCTGTGCCCAACACAGGCAGCGCCACCCTGGTGAGGAACAAGGTGGACAACACCAACAAGAAGTACGAGCGCGTGGTGCAGCTGCTCAGTGCTGCCCAGGAGAAGTAAGTCATGGCTTAAATCCCGGCTTGAGCCCAGCCTAACGCAGGATCCTGCAGGAGGAGGGTGCAGGTGTGCTTAAACACCCTCCTCTTGTGTCCCACCAGAGTTGAGGTGGCCACAAACCTGGAGAGGAGCCTCCAGCAAGGCCGAGACCTGCTGTCAACCTATGAGAACAAGCTGGTCATAGATGACACGGTTCCAGAGGACTTGAGGGTGGTGGACAGGAAGAAGGAAGAGCTGCTGGTGAGTTTCCTGCCCTGGTCACATGCTGCACATGCAGAACCACTTTCCAAAAGTTGTGGTGATTCCTGCTCAACTCACAAGCTTGGATCCCCCAGCTGGGGGTGAGAGCTCACCTTGACTGCAGTAATCCCCACCTACTTCAGACACAAACACCTCCCATCCTCAAATCAAATCAAATCAAATCAAATCAAATCAAATCAAATCAAACCAAACCACACTTGAAGTCTCATGATTTGACAAAAGGACTAATGCAGACTGATTCCCTTTCTACTCTGCCTTTGTGAGACCTTCCCACAGGGTCTTGTGTCCAGGTCTGGAGTCCTCAGCACAAGAAAGATGGATCTGCTGGAGCAGGTCCAGAGAAAATGCTCTGAGCCCCTCTGCTCTGGAGCCAGGCTGGGAGAGCTGGGGGTGCTCACCTGGAGAGGAGAAGCTCCAGGGACACCTCAGAGCCCTTCCAGGGACTAAAGGAGGGTTATAAAAAAGAGAGAGAGAGACTTTTTACACAGGCAGATACTGGACAGGACAAGAGGAATGGTTTTAAACTAAAAGAAAGATTTAAATTAGATGTTAGGAAAAAATTCTGCTTTGTGAGAGCAGTGAGACCCTGGCACAGGGTGCCCAGAGAAGCTGTGGCTGTCCCTGGATCCCTGGAAGTGTCCAAGGCCAGGCTGGATGGAGCTTGGAGCAGCCTGGGATAGTGGAAGGTGTCCCTGCCATGGCAGGGGTGGAATGAGATGAGCTTTAAGCTTTTTCCAAACTAAAACCTTCTGTGATTTTTGGAGAAATGAAGGATAAAATGGTCTGGGAAAAGCAAAACAGTGGCCTGATACTGGAAAGATGAGCCTGGCAAGGCTTTGACAACAGTTACTGCTTGGAAAAACTACCCAAACTGGCAATTCTTCTGCTGTAGAAAGACCAAGAACTGGCTAGGCCAGAATTTTCTGTGTTCCTTCAGCTTTTCCATGAAATCCCAAGTTCAGACTAACATGGAAGAGCTTTCACTGCTCCTTCCACAGTTGCTGCACTGGCAAGAACAGGACCTGAGCCTTGCATGAGGGGCAGCAGCTATTTTGCACATTGCACAGTTACTTTTAAAGGTCAGCAGGTCGAGGAGGGAGTAAGAGGTAGCTTTTCTCCTGGTCAGGTTTACCAGGGGCTTCTGCTTTCCATGTAAACCTTGAACTTGTTTTTTTCCACAACTGGTGGCACTGCTGCAGCTCAGCCATGCAGCTCCAGTGCAGTTTATGTGGGTGACAACAGTGACAAGAGCCTGGCTTGTGTGAACCCCAGAGAATCCCCCTTTCCTGCTTTTCCCCCAGGCTATGGGCACTGAGCTCCAGTCCAAGAAGTTCCTGCTCAGTGAAGCCGAGCAGAACCTGCAGAGGACCAAGACATGCTCCAACACCCTGGCCAGCAAGTTCCAGGAGCACTGCCCTGACATCGAGCGCCAGGAGGCAGAGCTCTACAAGCTCAACCAGCGTTTCAACAACCTCAGCAAGCAGATCGACCACAGGTGAGGCTCCAGGGCACGAGAGCTGGGATATTTGCTGTGGAGTTGGAACCACGCTGGAATTGGAGGAGGCACAACACTATCCTGGGAAGGAGGAGGTGCAGAAAGGCTTCCAGGGAGGTCTGAGGAGGAAGAGGGAGAGGTTGCTGGCAAGTGCTGGCTGGGTAGAGCTGGGAAAACAAGGATTAAATTCTCTTGCAACAGAGGTGCCAATAGAACAACTCTGGCTCAAATCCATGTCTTCAGGGAGCAGGGGAAGTGGGATGGGTTAAGAGGTGTCTGCAGCAGGCACAGGAAATGTGACAGGACCGAAGCTGAGCTGATTTTCCCCACAGAACGCAGACCCTGCAGAAAGCAAAAAGTGCCTACTCCAACTACCGCACCAACTACGACAAGGTGAACCAGTTCCTGTGCAACATCCCCAACTACGAGCCCCAGGAGACTGACAACATCCAGCAAGTGGAGATGAAGCTGAAGAGCCAAGCGGTAATTCCCAGAGCACCCTGGGCTCCACAGGGAGAGGAGAGGGAGCAATACTGAAAGAAACAGAGCTTAGATAGCTCCTGAACATCAAACAGAAAAATAGAAATATTTCTTAGATTTATTCTTGTGCTCTAAGGTCCCACTGTCCTCCTGTGCTTTGTTTACACATAACAAGGCTGCTCAAGGAGGTTGGAATTCTCAGGGTTGTGATTTTAATGGTAACTCCCAAAAAGGCTGAGGGTTGCATTTGGATGTTGTGTTCCCTCTGACCTGTACCTCTGTGTGCCCAGGCACTGCTCAGTGACATTGCAAGTAAGGAACAGGAGGTGCAGAAGGTCTCTGCCACAGCTCAGCAGTACCAGCAGGCAGTGAAGGTAAGGACTGAAATTCTGCCTGTGAAAGAACAGAGAAACAGAGTATTTGGGTTAGAAGAGACCCTAAAGCTCATCCCATTCCACCCCTTCCATGGCAGGGACACCTTCCACTATCCCAGGCTGCTCCAAGCCCCATCCAGCCTGGCCTTGGACACTTCCAGGGATCCAGGGACAGCCACAGCTTCTCTGGGCACCCTGTGCCAGGGCCTGCCCACCCTGCCAGGGAACAATTCCTTCCCAATATCCCATCCATCCCTGCCCTCTGGCACTGGGAAGCCATTCTTCCTTTTCCTGGCACTCTAGCATCTTCACCCTTGCAGCAGATGAAAGGCACAGGGAAGCCAAACTCTTCCATCCCCTGGCATGGAGATTTCAGCCAGGCTTCAGCTGTCCCTGTTTGACATCCAGCTGGATGCAGGGGCTGTGCTCCTCCTCTGGTTTATCCACACAGACCCAGCTGTGGAGGGCACAGGTTAACAAGTCTGATGTTCTCACATCAGTGATGTCCAAGCTGGTTGATGAAGTGGCACCAAAGTAACAAGTACAGAGAAATAAATACACAAATAAGAGAGATCTAACATGAGAGGTTGCCATTCTCTCTTATTTCTCTGTTTATTCCTGCACAGTTGTTACCCCTGCATTTCCAGCAGCAGTGGGGTGAGTGGAGCACACACCGAGCTCCGTGCCCAGGGCAGGATGGGGGGCACAGGAGCAGCTCCCCCACGCTGCAGTTTTGAGCTGCAGCTCCCTTGGGAGTTTTTATGAGAGTTCCCTGTCCCACAGCCTCAGCTGTGACTCTCACATAAACCACAGAGGTGGAGAGAGCAAACAGCTTCTCTGGTGTGTCAGGAGAGCCGAGCCATGCCCACAGCACATCCAAGCATGTCCTTGCTTGCTCTGAGCATTTTTTTGCCCTGGTCATCCAAACACTGCACATGGAAGCAGCAGTTTCTGGGACAGGACTATTCAGTTTCTGAATCATGGGAAAACCATCCCCTCCAACACAGGGAATTGCCATTCTCTGGTTCTCTGCCCCCTCTTTCCCCCAGCCCCCTGAGAAGGGATGTCACAGCCCCACGGGGCTGGAGGGTGGCTCTGCCCTGGCCCTGGGCTCTTGCAGCCACTGAGGGCAGGAGCTGGGGAAGGGTGTCCAGGGCAGCACCCCCAGCCTGGGAAGGGGCTGGCAGGGCACAGGTGATACCAGGGATGAGGAGAGCCTGTGGCTCCAACCTGAGAGAGGAGCAGAGTGAAGGGGACAAGGGGCTCACACTTGCCTGGACACATCATCCTCATCCCAAACTGGCTGGGCAAAGCTGGCACCTGAGGGAAAGGGTCAGGGCTGGGCTGTTGCACTCGCTGCTTCCAGCACCTGAGATCAGTTTTGCTGATGCAAAGTGAGCACAAAGGCTGGGCTGAGGCTCCAGGCTCAGTTCTGCTCTCCAGGTCGGCAGCCTGAACCACAGCCATGGATCAAAGCCTGGCTTAGGTTTATTTGCTCCCTACAGTTTAGAGGTTCCAGTCAAAACTAGAACTAGAAAAACCTCAGACTTCTTCTGGGTTTTAGGATGGTTTTCCCATCCATGCTGCAGATCCACTGAAACTGTGAAGATCCATCCTTGGACTTGCTGGAGTCACTGAGACTGAGATGGGGCACCAGGAGAGGAGCCAGCAAGAGCTTCCAGCTCATCCCCAGCTCAGCCCTCACCATGAAGCATCCCAAGCTCCCACCTGGATAATGAACCTCTCACATCCTCCAAGCTCAGGTGGCCTCCAGTCCATGGGTGGGAGGTGAGGAAGGCTCCTTGGTGGCCACAAGCTCTGCCAGGATGCAGGAGATGCCAGCTCTGAGCAACCATCACCTGGAGACACGCAAACACGTGCAGCACGTTTCACTCACCCACTCCAAACCACTGATTCCACCTGACTTTTGCACTCCTTTCTGTGGGATGATGAAGGTTGGAAAAAACCCCAAAGTGGATTTTGAGGAGCTGCTTCTACCACTGGAGCAGGACCCAGCCACCCACATCCCATCTCCTGGTGCACCCTGCACCCTCCAGCTGCAGTTATTGAACGCAGGATGAGAATCATCCTTGGAATTATTGCAACCACGACTCCCAGCGACCCCTTCCTTGTCTCCTCTGCCCAGGAATGGCCACTGGGCTCACTGCTGCTGATGCAGGAGGTGTCAGGCAGGCAGCAGGCACAGAGATGGGCACAGACCTCCAAGTACCATCCTGATGATGCAGCTGCTATAAAAAGAAAAGCATCAGTGTAAACCATGCTCATACCAGAACTTCCCAGGGAAGTGTGAACTTTCCTGGAGCTGTTGGGTGCCACAAGGCTCCTGCAGCCTGGGGCAGGTTTGAGGTAGGGAAGAACAAGCCCAGAGCTGGGGTTTGGTTTGTTCTGCTGCACTGAAGTGACAGCACACGGGGCAGACAGGAACAGGTCCTGAAACTCAGCTCCAGAGTCCTGGGATCAGTTCTGGGCTACTCACAACACTGAGGGGCTGCAGNTGGAGCCCCTTTAGGCCCTGGAAGGGGCTCTGAGGTGTCCCTGGAGCCTTCTCCTCTCCAGGTGAGCACCCCCAGCTCTCCCAGCCCGGCTCCACAGCAGAGGGTGGGGTTTTGTGACCTTCCCAAAAAACAGGTCAAGGGGTGAAGTTGTTAAAGCCAGGGCAGCTTAGGAGGAGCCTGTGCATGAAGGGGACAGAGTAATTTCACATTTCTCCTGGGAATGTCCTCCTCAGGACTACGAGTTGGAAGCTGAGAAGCTGCGGTCCATCCTGGACCTGGAGAACGGCCGCAATGGCTACACGAGCAAAAAACCCAGGCTGCAGTCCCCGGCTGCCAAGGTGAAGGAGGAGGTAAGCAAGTGGGGCCAGAGGAGAGGGCAGCTCACAGGACCACTGGAGGTTTGCAAACACCCACATTTACTGTGGGGACCTTGGTCCCACAGGGGACCACAGGGAAGGGAAGGGAATCTGGAGGAAGGGATTTTTCATCATTTTTTTGAACCGGGCTGGCCAGAATGAGGGAGAGAAAATGCTGGATTTAACACTTTTGGAAGGGAAAAAGGAAGAGAAAAGCCAAAAACCTGGACATTTTTCCATTCTCTAGACTTTCAGAGACATTTTACCACCAAAGATAGAAATACTTACAGTGAAATGAAGCCACAAGCTACTTACTTATGCAGGATCTGTTTGCTACCTGCTTCAGACTCATCCTGCCTATAGAGGCAAGCAGATGTTCTTCCTCAAACCTGGCTCTTCCTCAGCTTCCTCACCTGTTTCTTACTGCACCTGTTTTTGCTAGAGTAGAAAAATCACAGTTTGACCATGAGTGTATCATGTGACCTCTCCCAAAACCTGGCAGATCACTGCTGCAGGATTTTAGAGGAGCACCCAGAGCTGCCTCTTTAGGGCCTGCTGTTTCTGGTCTTCTCAAGCTCTTCCCAACACGTTTTTGCTCTGCAGGAAGCTGTTCTGGCAGCCAAATACACAGAAGTGAATGCTGTGAACAAGCAGAGGCTGCAGAACCTGGAGTTTGCCCAGAGCCTCCTGCGGCAGGTGAGTGATCACAGGAGCAAGGTGACACACGTGTGGGAGCCAAGGACACGTGTGAAGGGCGCATGTGGGGCTCTGCCAATGCAGGCTGAACTGGGAACAAGTCTAACTGCTGTCCTGTCCCCTTAAATCACTAATCAGCACTCAAATCAGACAGACCAACCCCCAGTCCCATTTCCCACTCATCCTAGGAAGCTCCAAATAATATTTAACCCTCTTGTTTTGCCATTCTGCAGAATTAGTATCCCTTGTGGCTGAAAGCTTTGTTCTGACAGCAGCAGGCATTGCAGAAGTGATCTCTCAGGCTGGGAACCCACAGAGAAGTCTGTTTGCAGATGCACCCAGTTCAGAGTTTGCCACAGCTCAGCTCCCTTCTGTTGCTCTGTTGGAGGCACCGATATCCTGGCCTGGGTCAGCAATGGTGTGGCCAGCAGGACCAGGGCAGGGATTGTCCCTCTGTGCTGGCACTGCTGGGACACCTCCAGTCCTGTGTCCAGTTCTGGGCACCTCATGACAGGAAGGACATTGAGGGGCTGGAAGGTCCAGGGAAGGGAACAGAGCTGGGAAGGGGCTGGAGCAGCAGCAGCAGCTGAGGGAGCTGGGAAAGGGGCTCAGCCTGGAGAAAAGGAGGCTCAGGGGGCCCTTCTGGCTCTGCACAACTCCCTGACAGGAGGGGACAGCCGGGGGAGTTGGGCTCTGCTCCCAGGGAACAGGGACAGGAGGAGAGGGAACGGCCTCAGGCTGGGCCAGGGGAGGGTCAGGTTAAACATCAGGAGAAATTTCTTCACAGAAAGGGTGGTCAGGCATTGGCAGGGGCTGCCCAGGGAGGTGGTGGATGTGTTCCACCATTCCTGGAGATGTCCAAGGAATGACTGGACATGGCACTCTGTGCTCTGGGCTGGTGGCAAGGTGGGGATGGATCACAGGTTGGACTTGATGATCTTGGAGGTTTTTTCCAACCTCAATGATTCTGTGATGATAAGCACCGAAAGTGTTAAAATTAACTGGATTTTTTGGACTGATTTTTTTTGATCCTTTTTCCAACAACAGCAGCCAGAGATTCAGGTGACACAAGACTTTGCCCAGACCAAAAAGTCTGTAAGGCCTGTGGAAGAAGTCTGGAAGTTGAAGAAAGAGCTTGAAGATGAGACTCAGCGTCGGCAACAGCTCGAGGCAGAGATTGAAGCCATTCAGAACAACATTGTCCACCTGCAAAACCAGAAGCCCCAAGAAACTGTGGTGAAGAAAGAACTGGTGAAGAAGGTGCCTGACCCCCAGCTGGAGGAGAGCTTCCACAGACTGCAGCAAAACCTGGCAGAGGAGCAGCGCAAGAACCAGGTGCTCCAGGATGAGCTGGAGGCTCTTAAAGTCCGTCTGCGTGTTCTGGAGCACGAGAAGAGGGAAGGAGGGCAGGAGTACATAGTGAAAGAGGTGCTGAGGATTGAACAAGACAAAGCTCAAGCTGCTGAAATCCTCAAGCTCAAAGAGGAACTGGAAGAGCTCAGGAGGCAGGAAGGGACCAGGGAGAGTGAAGTTATCCTCTTACGCCAACAAATTGCTGTGCTGTCCAGCGAGAAAAACAAAGAGCAGGAGAAGGTGACAGAGAAGGAAGTGCTGAAGCTGCAGAACGATCCCCAGCTGGAGATGGAATTCCGGATGTTGCAGGAGACCAAGGAGAGGGAGAGTGCCCTTCGGCAGAAGCACGAGGAAGAGCTCAGCTTCCTCCAGGAAAAGCTCAAGCGTCTGGAGAAGGAACGGGCCATTGCCGAGGGCAAAATCACCGTCAAAGAGGTGCTGAAGGTGGAGAAAGATCTGGTCATTGAGAGAGAGGTGAACGAGCTCCGGCGCCAGTACGAGGATGAGAAGTCCAAGGGCCGTTCCAATGAGAGGGAAAAGGCTGAGCTGCTCAGGAAGATCCAGCTGCTGGAGGAGGAGAACTCCAAGGTGGTTGTTCAGGAGAAAGTGCGTGAGATTGTGCGCCCAGACCCCAAGGCTGAGAACGAAGTTGCCAACCTCCGCTTGGAGCTGGTAGAGCAGGAGAGGAGGTACCGCGGTGGGGACGAACAGCTGAAGAGCTGCCAGAATGAGCTGGCTGCTCTGAAGAACAGAGGGCCCCTGGTAGAAGTCAAAGAAGTCATTAAGGAGGTCATTAAGTACAAGAATGATCCAGAAACCGAAAAGGAGTTACAGCGGCTCCGGGAGGAAATCATAGAGAGGACCGGAGCTATCGAAAGAGCTGACCTGGAGATCTACCAGCTGAAACAAGAGATACAAGCTTTGAAAGACACCAAACCTCAAGTGCAAATGAAGGAAGTTGTTCAAGAAATCCTCCAGTTTCGGGAGGACCCCAAGACTAGAGAGGAGGTAGAGTCGCTGCGAGTGCAGCTGGCAGACGAACAGATGAAGCACATTGACCTGGAGAGGGAGCGGCTTCTCCAAGAAGAAAAAGTAAGACAGAAGGAGGAAGAACTTTCTCAGGTGAAGGAGAAAGTGGTCCAGCAGGAAGTAGTGAAGTATGAGCAGGATCCTGCCTTAAAAGCTGAGGTGAACTCCTTCTCCCAGAGCATCGAGAGCGAGCTGAAGCAGATCGATGGCCTCCGTGAGGAGCTGCGCAAGCTGCAGAGAAGACGCTCCGAGCTGGAGCGGCAGCTGGAGGAGCTGGAGAAGGAGAGACAGGCCCGCAGGGAGGCCGAGCTGGAGGTGCAGAGGCTCAGGATCCGGCTGAACGAGCTGGAAGAACAGGAAAGAGAAACGACAGAACGAGTGACTGTGAAACAGAAAGTGATCCTTCAACAAGATCCCCAGCAGGAGAAGGAGCATTCCCTCCTCAAGCTGGAGTTAGAAGAAGAGAAGCACCGCAGACAAGTCCTGCAAACCGAACTAGAAGCCCTGAGAAAGAAGCTCCTTTCTTTGGAGAAGATGGAGGTCAAGGAGAAAGTGGTCTTTTCAGAGAGTGTCCAAGTGGACAAAGGAGACACGGAGTATGAGATTCAAAAGCTGAAGAGCAACCTGGAGGAAGAAAGTAGGCGCAAGAGGGAGCTGGATGCAGATATCAACCGCCTGGAAACCAGGCTGTCCGAGGTGGAATTCAACAACTCCAAGTCATCAAAGGAGCTAGACTTGTTAAGGGAGGAAAACCACAAGCTCCACCTCGAGAAACAGAACCTGCTGATGGAAACAAGGAGACTGCAGTCAGAGATTGAACTCACCGCAACAGAAGCTCAGGATTTGAGAAACATGACCCACGTGGACAGTGGAATAAACCTGGACTCCAGGTTCCAAGCTTTGGAAAGAGAGTTAGAGGATCTGAAGCAGTTATCCAGAGAAAAAGATGCAGAGATTGAGCAACTCCAGAATCGCCTGAAGACGGTGGCTATCAAGAGGGAGCAAAGGGAGAACCACCTGAGGCGCTCCATCGTGGTCATTGACCCCGACACAGGGAAAGAGATGTCTCCAGAGGAAGCTCACGTGTTTGGCCTCATTGAATGGAGCCTGTTTGTCAAGCTGAAGAGCCAGGAATGTGACTGGGAGGAGATCTCAATAAAGGGTCCGAACGGGGAATCATCTGTGATCCTGGACAGGAAGTCTGGCAGGGAGTTCTCCATCGAGGACGCCCTGAAGAGCGGGAGGCTCACCGCGGCCCAGTACGACAGTTACCTCAACAAGGAGATGTCTATCCAGGAGCTGGCAGTCTTGGTGTCCGGAAGCAATTACACAGCGCTCGCTCCACTTTAGAAACTTCACTTCAAGAGCAGCCAGTCGGAGCTGCAGCACCTTGCAGACATCCAGATCACTGCAAAGCCTCACCCTCCTTCGCGTCTTCCAAACTGCTACAGCCTCTGCCCCGGCCATGCTATGCAGCCACACCGCTTGCTGTCACACACTGCAGAAAACACCACCAGTAGTGGAAAACATCTGCCAAACCTTCTTCCCCTCTTCCTACCAGAAAACAAGAGAAAGCCTTAGGACAGTGAAGTGCCTCAAGTCTGAAGACTCAGCAGAACCTGCAGTTTCCTCAGCTCCTGCTCACATAGTCACGTATGAAGCCGTGTCGGGAGAGAAGACTGAAGGTCCAGGTGACTCTGAGGTGACCTCAGGAGCTGGTTACATCAACTGCATGTTGGTAAGCCAGACAGTCCCACCGTGGACACCTGACTCAATGATGGGCTCGTCCTCTGAGAAAACCAGCTCTGTGCAAGCCAAGGTTTCAGTTCAGAATCACCACATCAAGACCCACCACCGCCATTTGTTCACCTCTGTGCCTGTGCTGCTGGAGAAGAGTGAAGGTCTACTTTGGTGGCACCAGCCACTGACCCAGGAGAGGCATTCACACACCCCAGAGGTCAAGGAAAAGGACATGAAGAGATGGCAGAACCACCAGACACAAGGGGCTGTGCACAGCATGCAAGGGAACCCAATGCAGAGGGCCTCCCACAGACAGCTCCTTCCCTTGTGGTTAAAAGCTGTTAGTGCTGGTGTTTTCCTGGATGGAGTTACATGCAGCTACATGTTTCATTTACTTGTGTAAGGGAATGGGGAATAGAGGGGAATTCTATTTATAGTACAAAATAAAAATGCAGTGGTTCCAATCAGAAGGTGTTTGGTCTTTATTAATTATGGCAGCCTCCTCATCTTTGGCAATACAAGAAGTTGCCATTTAGGAGCCAGAATTAAACCACTAGGATTATTCATTTTAGCTGTTGGCTCTTTTCAAAGAGGGAAATTGCTGGAGCAGCGTTTGAGCAGGAACTAATTGGCAGCATTAGATGGGAGTGAACTGCACTGAAGAATGGGACTGACTGCAAGGTGTGGGAGAACAGAGGATTACAGTGGGATGGTACCATTCACTTCCTTTTCCCCAAATTTCAGCTAATACCCAAACCCCAGGGAGCTCTGCTGTCCACAAATGCAGTCATCAGCACTCCCTGCTCATCCCTCGTGGCTCTGGGGATGAACACCACTGTTTTACCTTTGTCAGTGAAGGGATCAGGGAGGAACACACTGGTGCCCTGGGGGTCTGAGCCCCACGTGTCCCTTCCAACAGATGCCAACTTCAAGCACCAGCAGGAGCACAGGGACTGAGAAGAAACATCCTTACCCCTGCAAGAGCTGTAACACATCTGCCATTCACTCACCATGTAGGAGACTTTAAAAGAGTCAATAATTCATTACTCACTCACAGATGAGCACTCTAGCTGCAAGAGAAATTCTCAGAAACAAAGTCAGGAAACTAGAGGTAAGGAGATGGGGGGAAAAAAGCGTTTTGGAAAGTTTGAAACAATTTATTGAGTTGTTCTGTACAAGATTAACAGTTTTCATACCACCCTCACCATCTTCAGCAAGACAGTGCCAACACACATAAAAAAAAATAGAATAGTAAACTGCAGCTCTTACACCCAAAAGGAACTGCCATCCCCAGGTAAGTGCCATGGGAGCCCATCCCTCCCCATTCCATCCTGGAAGCGCTGCAAGTTGCCTCCCCGAGGCAGAGGTGCCAGCCTGGCTCCCCATCAGCTGCTCTGCGTGGGCCTGCCTTGCTGCCACTCTGCTCCACACCACTCACTCATTCATTATAGCATGTAAAGAAAAAATATCCCACAGAATTTCCACCACATAAACATTTCCCTGAGGCAAGAGGCTTCGCTAAATTCCTAGAAGGAGGGCATTCTGCTCTGGCCGCGCACACCGGGGCTTCCCAGCAGAAGCATTCAAGTGAAAGCAAAGAGAGGGAGGAGAACCAGTACCTCGAGTCACTCGCTGAGAGCCCCTATCCTGCCAGGTGTCCCAACCTTTCAGCTCCCAGGGGAAGGTGAAGGTGCCAAGCACCCCTCAGGACGAGGCCTTCAACAGGAACCACGCGACATCCGCTGCTCAGAGTCCACCAAGAAATGCTGTGCTTCGTTTTACCCACACGAGTTCTCTTTGGCTCTTTTGCTACAACCTAGGTATTTTCTGTAAACAGGCTTGAAATCTGAGCTGTATCCATTAATGTGAAATACAATCAACTCACTGATTCTTGGGCAGTTATGCATCAGTTCAAATTGAAAACAGTCTTTCCCAGATCTTAACAAAAAAACAGAGGAAACTAAAGCAGACATTTGCTGGTATCCTGGACTCAGCATCCTTTCCCAAAGCTCAAGGAGGAAGCTACAAGCTTTTCCTGGGAATACCAGTAAATTCTATGTGGATCAGCACTATCACTGCACAACTGGGACGTGGCTGTGGGGGCCTGAGAGAAGACAGACTGGGCAGAGCAGGAAACCAAACCTCAGAAAGCTCAGGTGGAGCCTCAGCCTGCCCTTAGCCTGAAAGGAGGTGCACAGGGAGAGTATTTAGGTCTAAAATTAAGAAAAAACAAACAAGAAAAGACACCCCCCAATTGTAGATGGTCCCTGTTCCTGCAGCTGTGCTGAGCACATGATCCTGGTGCAGGTACCATTGAGGAGAGCAGTGGTTTTCTCTGGAATTCATTTGACATGGGACCTTGGTTCATCTGGCTCATTCCCTCTGCCCACCAAATTGATCCTAACTCACAACCCTAGGAAAGAATGGCTTTAGGGGAGGGCCTGGAACCCACCTGCACATACTGGGATGAGAACTAGTGCTCCTGCTGGATTTGGGACTGTGCTCAGTCACCAGGTCACCACTGAAGTCCAGACAGTGCAGCTTTTTTTTTTTCCTTTTTTTTTTCTTTCTGATGTGCAACCATAAAAAGCTCTATTAAATAAACCAGAGTACATTTTAAATACAGAATGATTAAAAAAGGGTTGAGGAGCACACAAAATAGGGCTGAAATGTGTGTCACTAGTCCATTCTTGCTCCACCATAAAAGGCACTGGAATTATGTCTTCCGATCCATGTGACATGCTAAGAAGTGTCCCATTCAATCCAATGCATTCAATGGCAATGAGGATAAAACTGAGCAGGAAAAAAAGCATCCCTTTGGAGGGGAAAAAAGTCCAAAAACTCAAAAGAAGTAGAATTTTGAAAGTCGATGATTGAATCTAAAAATGTCTTTTAAAGAGTCTTCTGTCTCCTCCAGAGGGGAACATCAGGTGGTTCCTCAGATTCACCACACAGGAAATGTTAAATCCTCCAATTAAGTGTAGCACAGTTTTATAGTACAATTGGAAAGTTACTCAAATGTCTTCAAGAAAGCACTGGCAGTGCTAGAATTATCCAAGTAAATCCAAAGCAGAAGAAAGAAGCACCTTTCATACCCTCCACGGGGAGACCAAGGAGGTAACTGGACTTGGAGGTACTTGGCAGCTACAGACACAGGTGGGTGGGAATCCACTGCAGGACCACCTGAGCCTCCCTGCCAGTTCCAGCTCCTGCCAGTGCCAGGGAATGCAGGAAGGGCAGCAGCAATAAAACAGTGCTACAAAAGGCTCCTCTCATCGGGGCACGGCTCAAGGTGGCCCCCTGTGTGGGGCTCAGCTCTGAAAGCCTCTGAGCAGACCCCCCAATGAGTTCCTTGTTGCAGTTCAGTCTCTCCAGTTGTCATAAAAAAAAAGAAATAGAAAAAAACCAAAAAGAAATCAAAAGACACAGCTGGTATCCAAAGTCCATGACCTGTTCCTCTGGATTTTATCCTATGGGTGCTGGAGCTCCCCTCCTTGCAGGCGTCACAACTTGCGCTGCTGTGCATTGGACCCTTTGCCGTGAAGCTGAGAAGCATCTGAAAGAAAACAAAACCAGCTGGGAAGGGGGTTCAGCACCAGCCCGTGGAGGGTGGGCAGCTGGGACAGCCAGGCCTCTGCACAGAGGGAAAGACCTACTCTTCCTTCCCAGCACCAAGGAATCAGGAAGAAGAGGATGTGCCTGGGGACGTCTCTGCACTGGGAGCAGCCCAGCCTCTGAGCAAGGGACAAAGGAAGCACTGAGGGTCCCCTGTGGGCTCTCAGCAGAAGCACCACGGCACAATTCCAGCTGCCAGGGAACTCCTTGGCCTGTGCCCTTCTCTAAATCCACCCTGCCATATCTCCCCCTCCAGGAATCTCAAAACACATGGTGTGGTTGCCTTGCACCTACAGGTGGGTGGAAGTAACCTGTTGTACATTTTTGCCATTGTAATCACAGAATCACTGAGGTTGGAAAAGACCTCCAAGACCGTGGAGTCCAACCTGTGACCCATCCCCAGCTTGTCCCCAGCCCAGAGCACCGAGTGCCACGTCCAGGTCTTGGACACCTCCAGGGATGGAGACTCCAAACCTCTCTGGGCAGCCCCTGCCAGTGTCTGATGACCATTTCCATGTAGAAACTCCTCCCGATGTCCAACAAAACTTCCCCTGGCACAGCTTCAGGCTGTTTCCTCTTGTCCTGTCACTGGTTGTGTGGGAGAAGAGGCCAGCCCCTCACCTACAAACACCTTTCAGGTAGGGCTTTAGGTGCTTTATTAATTATTTTTATATTATTTAATTAGGTGCTTTTTAAATGAAGGCTTTAGGTGCCCACTGATAGCAGCAGGATCCATAGGAATCTCACCACTAATGGAACAGAAAGGAATGGATGTGGAAAAAGATGAGGAAAAGAGAAAATACACAGAAGAGAGAAAAAGGAAGGAAGTTCAAGGAAACATAAGTTTTCCAGGAGCAATTAAAACTACTTCAGACTGTGATGAACAAATTGGAATACTGAGATGTGCAGCTAAGCAGCAGTGGCACCCAGCAGTGCAGCAACAGCTTCTCCTCCAGGCCAAGAACAACTCCTTGCATGCAAGAGCTCAGCCCAGCACATCCCACAAGCACAGAACCAGCCCCAGCACAAGGCACCTCCACCAGCAACAGCAGCACTGACCACACACAGGCAAGCACTGGATGCTCTTTGCTCACAGGCTTTTGGGTGAAGATGGATGTAAAAGCACTTTTATTTAAGGCATCAACATTCCCTTGCATTTGCAGCAACCTCCCACACACCTTGCAGCATTCAGACACAGTAATGCAGCTGTGGGCAGATGTTGGCACAGCCAAACACAGCTTGTGCCACAAAACACAGGAATTCATTTTAAGGTTATGGGGGTCACTTAAATATCTACTGTGTTCTACAGAACACCAGAACTGGGAATGTTCCAAGAGATGGCAGCACCAGGCTCCTTCTCCAATCTTTAAGTGAAAACACCAAGTGAGAAAGCAGGTCCTTGCTGAAGCTATATCCATAGTTAGTTTTCCTTCACTTATTCCCAGTGGTCCTTTGTCTTCCGGCCCTACATCCTGCTGAAGAATCCATCAAAAAAACTCTCTGTTATAAGCCCTGTGAACAATGGTGAGGTGATCACTGAATTCCCTCAACTAAAGGGACAAGGAGCTGCTCCTCAGTGAATATATTCCACAAGCCATGTTCAAGGTACAATCCCTGATCTCATTCCAGGGAGTGATTTACAAACAGGAAGGAAGGGTCTGTCACACCAGTGATCACTGCAAGGACCTATCCAGCTCTACCACACCAGCAAGGCACAACCCACCTCAAACTCCAGGAAAGGAAGCAAACCCAACCAATTCTTTACATTTTCATGAGTGCACAACACACTCTTCCTTCTTCAGCAAACAAGCACCGTGCTCAGCAGTCAAGGGTGTTTTATTCCATGACTCCTCCAGGAGGCTACATGGTTATCCATGCACACAGCCACAGGACCAGGCTAAATCAGGCTAAATCACTCCTAAATCAGGCTCACTTAGCCCAGGAAGACCATCCCAACAGGAGCAGGTACTAAGATAATGGCACTGATAAAGTGCTAAAGAACACACCTGAGAAAGCAGAAATAGGAGTCACCAGGGCAGCTCCCTGAAGCAGCCAAACACAATCTGCTGGCACTGAATTTCAATTTTCCTTACTTCTCTCCTTCTCTGGAAAACTCTTGTTTTATGCATCACTTCTGCAGGCATCAAACTGGGGCAGGAACAGGCTTAACTGCCAAATCCTCATGGTGTGAGCAGCAAGTGGAGCAATCTGCATTTACACTACAAACTTGTCATGAAGGAGATGCTGGCAATTAACTCACTGCATAGACACAAGACAGTCTGGTCTGACACATTTTTTGTAGGTCACCAGGAACAAAACTCCACAGAGCTGGAATATTCATTCCAGGGCAGTCCTGGCAGGCTGTGCACAAAGAGGCACCACTTTCATCCTGGTAGGGTAATTCCAAGTATCTCCAGGAACCAACACTTGCTGTAAGCACTGAGAACTCATCATTTCAGAAATCACAGATGCCCAGAATGGTTTGACTGGAAGGGACCTTAAAGCCAATCCCATTCCACCCCCTGCCATGAGCAGGGACATCTTCCACTATCCCAGGCTGCTCCAAGCCCTGTCCAACCTGGCCTTTCAGGGATCCTTTCAGGGATCCAGGGGCAGCCACAGCTTTTCTGGACAAGCTGTGCCAGGGCCTCCCCACCCTCACAGCCAAGAATTTCTTCCTAATCATGGAATGGTTTGGGTTGGAAGGGACCTTAAAGCCCATCCTGCTCCACCCCCTGCCATGGGCAGGCACACCTTGCACCAGACCAGGTTGCTCCCAGCCCCTCACTCTGTACCTCAGAGAGGCTTTAGTGACAACCACACAGCTGGAAAACATGGACAACCCCTTTGGCTCCAGCCCTGGAGGAGGGATCTGCTGAGATAGAGGGAGACTCAGGAGGCAGAAGGAAAACACGAGCATCTGACAAGTTACCTGGCAAACTCTGTGGTAAATGAGTGGACAGGGCAGAGTGTGGGAGTGGCGCTGCATGGTGGGGGCTGGAGTGCAAACCAGCCAGAAGACCTAGAGAGAAAAACAAAGAGAGGAGAGGGAAAAAAAGGAACAAATACACATCCAAGACAGAAATGAGCAGAGGAGCTGCAGCAGTTAGCAGAAGTTGGGTTCCAGTTACTGGCACTTCTGGGCAAGCTCTAGGGATGTGCCCAAGGTTCTCCAAATGCAACTGCTGGAGATACAAAAGCAGGGACCACAGCATGAAGCAACAGCCAGAGAGATGGGCTGGTGTGCAATGGGCCAGCCCAGCAGATGTTCCAGGTGACAGCACAGGCACAAGTGACACACAGGTGACCAGCAGGATACTCACTGTGCCCGAGGCCGTGGTGGAAAGTTCCCGGAGCAGGTCCCGTAACTATTGCATCCTTGGAAACTCCTGCTTTTGGGGAGGAGTCGGAACTGAAGGAGATGACATGGAGAGGGAAAGAATGAATAGGAGAGATAATACCTAATGGGGTGGAGCTCAGGGCAGCTGGCAGCTTTGGGTTGTTGGACTTGTAGGATGGAGCCAGTACACTTAAGGAGGAAGAACTCGTTAGCAGCACAGCTCCACTAGTTCCTTTCTGCAAAGCAATGGAAAAGGTCAGTCAGGAGAGGGAGAACCAAGGCACAGCATCATACTTACAGATCTGCAAAACATGGAATGCTCAAGAGTTCCCCCTTGGAAAAAGCACCCTCCCAGCCAGGGCCCAAGAGGGTCCTGCAGATGGACATTGGCAAGCCAGCTCTTCTGAATGTGGCCACACTGGATTTGCCTCCATGCTTCCCTTGCTCTGGAATTGTGCCTCCATTAGGCAAAGTTTCCACACTGCCTGTGAGTTCCAGGGATATGCTGCTCATGGCAGCACACACTGCTGGCAACTCCAGGCACTGAGGCCTGACACCCAAGGCACCCCGGGATGTTATTCAGGATCTCCCTCATGGATACAGGCACCGCTGGGGAGTGGTTCCCAGCTCTCTGTCTCAGGAACAGACAAGCTACATAAACTGAGCAGTACATGCTTTCCATTTAAATACATTCCTTGTATTTCCCAGCTCTTTCCATGGGGCACGAAGGAAGGCAGGGATGAGCAGCCAACAATAAATAAATGCAACATTAGGAGCTATTACTTTTATGCTATAGATAAAAATTAAGCCCCTTTTACCAGTAAGTAATACAATATTTTAGTAACACAAGTCTGTACTGATAACCCAGAAGTTCTCCCTGAAATGTTCTATCCTAACAAATATTGGGAAAATTTCTTCATGGAAGGGGTGGTCAGGCACTGGCACAGCTGCTCAGGGCAGTGGTGGAGTCACCACCCCTGGAAGGATTTAAAAGCTGTGTGGATGTGGCACTTGGGACATGGTTTAGTGGCCTTGGCAGTGGTGGGGGAATGGCCTGACTCAATGACCTTAGAGGGCTTTTCAAACCTGAATGATTCCATGTTATTTATTCTATGAGCCACTCATGCCGAAAGTGGCAATAATACTAAAATTACCTGGAATAATTTGAAGAAGGCTAAGTTTGTAGATCTAATTAATAACAAATTAATCATTATACTTTTAGTTTAACCAATAAATTTTACCTCTTGTGATAAATTACCTTACTGCATTTTCTCTAAATCCAAATGGGAGCCCTACTGTCCCCATAACTTGCAGAGCCAGGGCAGGACCATGGCATAGCCTGGGCAAAAATTGCCCTTTGGAAGGCAGCACAGTATTCAGCTTAGTGGTCATTAAAGCTGAAAATGAAAGCTGGAATTCTGGAGAGCAAACCCAGGGTAAAGGCCACAACCTTCTAGTCTAAAGCAGCTAAAATCCAGACAGTCATTCAAGAACTTCAGCAACTGCTTCTGAAGTGCCCTCTTTAGGGCAGCTGTGAAGAAGGCAGGAGCTCCCAGCACTGCCCCCTTACCGGCACAGAGGTAGAGGCTGTGGTGCTGCTGACCACAGCTGGCTTTAGGGACGAGGTCAGCAACTTGGCCACCCCCTGGGTGCCCCCACTGGAATCTCCATTGGAGCCCCCAGGAGGTGCCACCAGGGTCAGCTTCTGGGAAACGGGAGTTTTCTTCACGGAGGAGCCGGAGGCCGGGCGGCTGGAGGCCGAGCCCGGGGAAGGGGCCGGAACATTGGGCAGCAAAGTCCCAGAGGAACTGCCCTGGTTGGCAGAAGCTCCAGAGGAGGAGCTGCTGGAAGAAGCCCCGTGCTTGGAGAGGGACCCAGCGACGAAAGGCGATTTGTAAGATTGTCCTGAAGAGCCGGAGCCACTCGAGTGCTTCCCGGCGTAGCTGAGAGATGATGAGGACAAGCCTTGGCTCTTGTGGGAGCTGCTGGAGTTTTGGGTGCTGCTTGGGGATGTGGAGGAATGGAAGCTCTGAGCTTTGGTTGATGACTTGACCTGCTGGAGGAGGGAGCGCTGGGGCAGAGGGGTGGAGGACTTGGGATTCTGCAGTTTGACAAAGGCAGCTGGGGAGGTGAAGGTTTTCTGGAGCTGAGCACCAGGGTGGAACACCTTCACCTGAGAGCCCGGCACTGGTGTCGAGGCCGGGGGCCCGTGGCCAGGCCTGACCAGGCTGTGGTGCTTCTGTTTAGCCTGGTGGGTGTCAGGAAGGATTTTGCTGGGGGAGGCTTGGCAGGAATGCTCTTTGTAATTAGAGTTCTCTGTCTTCTTGTCTTGAGAAGACTGGCCCAATGCCAGGGCCTGCTCAGCTAGGAAGTTTAGAGGAGACTGGAGGGAACCAGAGGATGATGTAGGGGAAGGGTTGGGCTTTGGAAATGTCCTCTTCTCCTCTGAGGATGCAAGAGTTGGAATCTTCTCTGGTGGAGCTTTAGGAGCTGCAGGAAGAGTAAAGTCAGGGCTCCCTGCCGCCCTGCTATTTAGCACAGCCAGTTCCTTGGACACGGCTTCCAGGGAAGAGGTGGGGTTGTGAATCAAGTCCTCATCCAAAGAGTCATCCTTGAAGGTGGCAGGAGTGGCAGTGCTGCTGGCAGCTTGGGCTGTCCCAAGGGACAAGAGTTCCCTGGTCTGGGCACTGATGCCTACAGCTCCTCCCTGGGGCTCTGAGGACAAGGCCAAGGTGCTGCTCGAGTGCAGGGAAGGGACAGACACCGACAGCTTCTTGTCTGGCTTGCAGGAAGAGTCCTGGAACATCACAGGAGAAGACACAGTCAGAAGAGAGACAGGGTTTACTGCTGAAAGGGGTGGGAAGGTTCACAATTTGTGGGTAAAAGGCAGGATACACATCTTCTGTGCCTATGAGCCCCCACCTCCCTCCCAGCTGCCACTGCCATCAATTTTAGCTGCTGTTCCAGTTGTTTTTCTAAGCCAAATACCAAGCAGAGCCATTTCACAGTAGCTGATGTACACATACAAAGCTCCAACACAGGGTTCAGGATGGCAGTCACTTGACTTTTGGCACATACCAACCAAGAGAACCAGAAAACAGAACTCACCTTCACTTTCACCTTAGTAGGAGCTATAACTTTCTTCTTCGCCCTGTTTGGAAGAAGACAAGAGAAACATGGCTCAGTGACTGCCCCAGGGAAGGAGCCAGCTAGGGAGCACACCTGGCCCCTGGTAGTGATGATCTTTGCAGGGAACAGAGGCAGCATCTCAGGTTGCTAGGATTCAAAAGCACATGACATTTGGTTGCTGCTCTTGGAAGCCCCAACTGCCACACAGGGAGAGGATCAGGAAGTGGAGCAGAGTCTTGGAATGGCAGCAGAGCAGTGAAACTCACACACACACATCCTGCATCAGCTGCAGGACCCCACTGCTGCCCTCCTACAGCAATGCCCAGAGAGAAACTGGCACAGAGACTGTTCTGCAGAAGTTACACCTTCCTTTGGGGTTCCCAGAAGAAGCTGAGGATGCAAAAACATCTGCCAGACTCCCAGAGAATAGATCTGGTCAGATGCAATCTCTGGTACAAGATGTCCTGGAGCTGCTGGGTGGTGTGGCTGAGGGAAGGACGACTCTACACCCTATTGCACTTCCCCTCACTCATGCAGTGCCAAGAACAGGACTGTCTGCCAAACTGACACTAGCCTAAATCCGTGTCCTCATCTATTATCAACCACCAGCAAGATCCATGAGACCCTTTGGGTTAAAGCCCCTGCCCAGCTGGATTCTGATGGCTGCCAACACCAGCCTGGTGCACCCACCTTCACTGGTCTGAGATGATTGTGACCCTCCTAGAACCAGGCAACAAGAGGGAATCCAGGATCCAGTAAGGACCAAGTAAACAGCCTGCAGTAATCACACTCCACTTTACCTCCCTGAGCCTCCCAGGCCCAGCACAGAGGCCTGACTCCAGGCTGTTGAACCAGGGGCAACCTGGCTTTAAACTTCTTATTTTTGAGCTTACTGAAGGCTAAAGCACCTCAGGAAAGTGTTGGGAGATGTCACACACAAACAGCTGCTCTCCCTACACCTCCCCAAAGGAAGCAGTGCTGATCTATGTGGGGGGAGCCAAGCAAGCTCAGGTGCTCCTGCATGATCCCCCCAGGCCCCAGGGAATGGAGATCACCAGTTTTCACTCCAAAGGAATGCTGTGATACTCACAGGACTGATGTGAGGTGTCCGTGTACACGCCTGCTCTCCTTAAACAGTGTCCTAAGAAGGGAAGAGAGCAATGAGAAGTGATATCCAGCAAGACCCAGTAGAGCAGCTGGGATCACTGGACACAGAGCTGCACAGTACAGCAGGGCACTTAGTGAAACTGAAACCACAGAGAGGAGACAGATATTCAGCCCTTTTCCAGGAAGATCATCCTGAGCTGCCCCACACAATTCTCTCTCTGGGGAGCAATGCCTGGAGGCACTGGAAAGGCCATTAAGGCAGTGGTTGGACAATGCCTAAGGAAAAAGCTCTGCTGGCTTAAAAAGCCAACTGGAGAGGCAGGATCATCACTCAGGGCCTTACTGCTGCCAGAGATCATGCAAGAGCTCTTCAGCTTCCAGGGAGAAAGTTCCCTTCCTGTGCCCCTCACACAGCAATGAAGGAAAAAAGGGTCTGTGCTGCCTTTGTGTCCCCAACCAAGAGCTGAGGTGACTCTATACATCACAGCCCTTTCTGGAAGGACTGACTGAGCACAGCCAATAGACTCAGCTTCATCCAAAGCCCTGCACTACTGAGGGTAAACCAGAGGCTCCCACAAACACTCTGACCCAAACCAGCTGCCACTCAGCTGCTCTCTCACATGTCAGGGAGGAGTTATAAACATCCCTTCAGTACTGGCATATGGAATGTGATTCCTGGCTGGTATTAACAAGACTTTTGTCATCATTTTTCTCTTAAAAAGCAAGCTTACATTAACCTAACATTCTGAATTATCTCTTAGCATTAATGAAGGAAACAGACTCATCCATGCAAGTGCTGCTCTGTCCACCTTCATATTCCTCTTACTGATAAACTTCTGGGATCAAGCTGACTTATCCATAAAATAGTTAAGTTTTCCTAGAGCCACCAATCCCTCCCCATGGCTGTCACTCTACCTGCTGTCTTTAAACCACCAAGTCAGAGAATATCTTGAGGTGGATGGGATCTAGAAAGATCAAGTTCAACTCCAAGTCCCAGCAGGAGAAACCATTGTCCTTAAGCCATTGCAAAGCAACCAGGAAATCCATTTTTATTGAGGCATTACTGTACTTAATTCCACTGGAAGTGCCTCCTATGCTGAGTCTTGGGTGAACACCCAAATGCCCAACAACAGTTTCACCATCAAACTTGGAGCTGAACATTTTAATTTCCTTTCAGTCAAAGAAATTTTTAAAACCTTGCAAGCTGAGATCCTCAGGCTGGGTATATCTTCATTAACTAAGGAGAAACCTTCCCCCACCTCCTAATGCCATCTTTCAGCTCCTGCACCACCACACTGCAACCACTGAGCTTCCTGTGCACATACAACTGCATCAAACAGCCATGGACTTTTCCAAGTGGATCATACTTACTGCTCTTAGGAACTGCTACTACATCTTCCTTTATCCCCCAACACCCAGAAAGCAAATTCAGCAGAGAAGACACCACTGCCCAGCTTGTGAAATGCAAAGAGACAGATCATGGAACAGCCTGGGTTGGAAGGAACCTTAAAGATTCCAGAAGGAAGACTGCAGAGTTGTCCTTTCTTTAAAAGTATTGAGCAAATCCAAGCAGGCCAGAAGATGATGACAGTCCCAGCAGAAGGGCTCTGCCATTTGTGTGGCTCTCTGCCACTGCCAGCTTGAGGCCAGGGATGATGGAAAGTGGGAAAGAGCAGGAAAGAGCAGTGAGGGTACAGAAACCACACCAAATTCTACTGACTCTAATAAGCCCCTAAAACTTTTCTACTTTGCCTTCTTTTGGGAATACTCCAAAGAAGACTTCCCAAAGTATCTGAAAAATGTATCCTTTGTGATTATAAAGTGACCTTCTGTAACACAGAGCCAAGAAAGCACAGACTGGTCCATGGGCCTGACCTCAGTGCCAGTTCCACCTGCCAGTGGCACCTGTCTGACATCAACATGGCACCAGGGCTACTCAGCACTGCCACTTACAGTCCTGGCTGCATCAGGAATTTGTGAGGTGAAAAGGGACAGAGGGAGAGGGAAGAATATGCTGCAGGGCAGGGCTGCCATTCACAGGGCCCTTAGCAGGCTGGAGAAAAGGACCAACACAAACTTTGTGAAGCTCAATGAAATCCAGCACCAAGTCCTGGAGTTGGGATGGAACAACCCTGGGCAGCAGCCCTGCAAGAAACCCCTGGGGGTCCTGGGGGGAAAGCTGAAGGGAAGCCACTGCTGCAGAGGTGTCCTGCTGAAAGCAAACTATCCCCTGCTCAGCACCTGGGAGTGATCTGGACACAGATCCAGCTCCAGGGTCCCCACAATACAAGAGAGATGCCAACAAACTGGAGACACCCCAAGGAATGGGGACACATGGCAGCCAAGGAGAGGTGGAGAGAACTGGGTTTGTTCAGCCTGGAAAAGGAGAAGCCCCAGGAAGAGTCTAATGGCAGTTTTCCACTACCTAAAGAGATGTGGGGACAGGACCAAGATGGAGCCAGACCTTTCCCAAAGGTGCACAGTAAAAAACAAAAGCGGGGAATATCCAGTTCAGTGCAGGAAGGGGAATTATTGGAAATAAGGGGAATAAGATTTCATGGAGAGTGATCAAGTACCAGAACAGGAGCCCAGAGATGCTGTGGGACTCTCCATCCTTGGGAATTTCCAGAATTCCACATGCCAAGGCCCTGAGCACTCTGATCTAACTCTGAAGCCAGCCATTCCCTGAGCAAGGGCAGGACTAAATGACCTTCCCAGGTCCCTTGGGACAAGGAATCCCTTGATTCTTGCTCACCTGGCCTGCATCCAGCCTTTTGGCCAAAGGGGCTTCACCTCTCCTTCTAGGAAGGTCTTCACGTAATCCTCTAGAGACTGAGCCTTATTCTTGTCAAGGATATAACCATCCAACTTAATCTTCACCAAGTGGCAAAGCAGAGCCCTGAGGAACAGGAAGATTTCAGATACAGTTATGCAGATTGACCTTTCCCACTTGGAGATCATTCTCTTTATCCAGGCTGGATAAATACAGCAAGACACACCGGGCTCTTGCTAATACAACCCTGCACTGCCTCCTCAGGAAAGGGGAAGGGAAAGGCACATTCCTGCTCTGTGTGCACACACATGGATGCACCAGGAAGAAAAGTCTTGTTACCCCTTGCCAGTGTAATCTCCTGAAACAGCTGAGGTAGCAAGCCAGTGCCAGAGCCACAGGCACCAGTAACAACCACAGAACTGAGCCTTGCAGCAAGGAGAAGGCAGGAAGCAAAGCTGGCTCTGTCCTACATGAATCAGCGACACAAACTGATTTGTTCCAGAATAAGAAGAAAAAGAGAGCAGGACTGATTTTCCTTTTACCCTTTGTCACTCTCCCCTGTTCTCCCTTCTCTGTCAGTCCCCCAAATGCCAGGGGCAAGAAAATGCAACAGCTTCAACTGCTTCTACAACCAGAACCTGGGCATGTGAAGAGTCTGGGCTGCAGGATGTCAGCAATTCAGCTGAATCCCTTCTGTTCCCAAAGATCTGACTCTCCCTTTTGGACTGTGCACAGAGGCTTCTCTGCACCTCTCTCAGGGTTAGCCTGGGCCTGAAATCAGCTTCAAGGTGAGATGTAATAAATGCAGTAATGGCTTCCATAAACAGCACCATGTGCCACGAACCTCCAAGCTGACTGTTCCTACAGGTGAGCAGCACTGCTCTGTAAACAAGACACAGACACCAAGATGCTTCACTGCCAACTGCAAAGAGGAGGTCATGAGTTTGCTCAATGTCTTGAGTTATTCAAACCTGATTTCATCATTCCACTGGAATTTCTTCCGTGGGCCCGCGACTCGTTTCCCTCCCTTTTCTTCATCCTCATCATCATCAGAACAAACTCGCTGCTCTTTGTCTTTTTCCTCTTCCAGCATCCTGAAATGGAGACAGAAAACGTGGAAGTGATTGTCCTGCAGGTCTCTGAACAGCACTGGACAGAGGTATCAATATCAGCAATCAGCCAGAGCTTAGGGTGCAAGCTGAGCTATGAGCTCAAGGTTAAGAAATCTCCCAATATTTTGTAAGAGATGATGGGACTAACCCAGCCTGACTTTTCCCAGGCTACCACGCTCCTAAGGACACACCTGCACATACAAAACCCTTCAGCCAAGCTCTGGTCCCAGCAGTGCTGCTGTAGCTGCCATGGCCACAGACAGCACAAAGAACACACACAGCTTAATTAAGCCGGTCAATGCCCATCAGAAAATTTAGCCTACAGAAGAAAAAGAGGGGCAAACTTCAGGAGAGCAGGCCACAGGAAGCCTGCTGGGAAAAGCTACAGATGGGGAATGAGCAGATGAGGAGCTTACTTGGAAAACTTGGCCTGAGTATGGGCTTGGCATTCCTCCTGGTACTTGGCCACCTGCTCTGGCATGGCCCTTCCAATGGCTTCCTTCAGCTTCTGCAGAGGCTCCTTCAGTCGGCCACCCTGGAGCGAGCACACAACACCCTGAAGCTCCACATGGCTGGGACACCAAAATCCAGCTGGGACAGTGCCCCCAGAGGACACAGCCTGTCTGGGGACAGCAGCCACTGGGCACACACAGGCCTGTGCTGGCCACTCCCCTCACCTGCTCGTAGAGGTAGAGCCTGCGGGCTCGCTTGAGCAGGGTGTCCTTGCTGCAGGGGAAGAAGGCGGCCAGGTGAGCGTAGACCCCCGAGCGTACCTGGCTGCTCAGCTCCCGTGTCTGCAGCTCGATGCTGTGGGGACAAACACACAGTCAGCAGGGACTGCCAGGGACTCCCTGAGCACTCTCAGGGAGTGGGAGGCAGGGAGAGAGGGACAAAGGACAAGGCAAACTGTGTGAAGGTTCTTTGGATTCTACAATCAACAAGTTATGCTTCGAATCTGGGAGTAGCTGGAGAAGGAACAAATGGAAGTCAGCAGTGTCATCTGCTCTGCAGCTCTCCCTGGCAGCTGCATGCAGGAGGGTCAGGCAGTGAAATGAGAAGAGCACACTGGTTATGTCAGATGCTGTGGCACTGGAATTCAGGACAATACAAAATCAAACTTTATCCCTTGGGTTTCAACTTCCAAGTGAGCAGATGAGAGAGATCAGTGTGTGCCAAACCCATCTATGCACTTAAACAGAAATTAGGAGGCTGGCTTTATAAGCCCCCCCTCAGTGTCAGAAAGTGTAAAAGATTCATCACCCCCATCATCAAAGTCACAGAATGCTTTGGATTGGAAGAGACCTTAAAGCCCATTCCACCCCCTGCCATGG
>NC_031783.1:1491458-1500105 GCF_001522545.3 Parus major
TCCTGCTGCTGTTGGCCCCAGGGCTGGAGGCAGCTCTGCAGGTGGGGTCTCACCTGAGAGGGGAAGAATCCCCCCCTCCTGCTGCCCACACTGGGGCTCAGCCCAGCCCTGGGGGGTTTCTGGGTGCTCACAGGGGGGCATGGCCAGCCTCTCACCCACAGCATCTCAAGTCCTTCTTGTAGGGCTGCTCACATTGAGTTCTTCTCCCAGTCTGTACTCATGTCTGGGCTTGCCCTGACCCAAATTGTACAGCAAATTTGTACAAATCTATCTAAATCTGCTCTGAATAAGGCTGAAGTGATTGGTTTGACACCAGACAAGGACTGTTTGTGCAGCCAGCACTGGAATGCTGGATGGTGGTAATCAGCCCTGGAAATGAGAGGGAAAGAGAGTCCCAAACCTCCCCTTGGCAGTTTCCTGCAAGTGCCTGGATAAACCTTAATGAAATTAAAGCCTGGGTGTCAGTATTACTGCACTGATCACAAAGCCCTGTGCATTCATCACTCTCTCCATGCTCTGGCAGAAGAATGAAGCCATTATCTGCAGCTGCCTGAGCAACACTGGAACTCTGCAATTTGGGGCCTCAAAACACAGAGCAGGAATGGAATTCCTCCAGTTTTCCCAGAGAACCAACTGAACACAGCAGCCTTATCCCAGTTATAAACAATTCTACATAGCATGTAAGTTAAGTAGCAAAACATGCCTGACATCTCTCACAGGGAGAGATTTACTGGTCTTGCATCAAGCTAAACTCACAGGTCAAGTGACCAAATTAAGGCACATAAATATCAGGCAGCATCTTGAGAACAGGAGGCCTGGATACATCCCCTCCAACATTCAACCTCATCATATTTCAACTGAAAGCATTTCTAGGAGACTTGCATGTTATCCTGGGCATCTTCTACCTGGAAGACTTGTACAAGGACAACCCCACAATTCCTGCTGAACCTGCTCCTGAATTTACCAGAAATGTTCTGTTTAATGCTCTCTGCTGGCAGCACTTACTCCAGTATGATGTTGTTGATGTCCTGAGTGAAGAATCTCTGCTTGCCTTCTCCCTCAGCAGCTCTGGCAGCCTGAAAGTCAGGACATAACACAAATCATCAGCAGCTCACAGCTGGCACATGCAACCAGGTGTCTTCAAAACCACCACAGAACTACTGCAAAACAAGGCACAGTTTTATTTCATAAGCTCTGTCACAGCAGAAGTGACGTGGTGCCCTGTTCTCTCACTCCAGTTCAAGTGCAGCCCTGCCTGAGCTGGTAACACCATGTCCTGCACACCTGGTGACCTTCCCAGTCTGGATTCTCCTCTCCAGATGCACTGGAGTTACCAATCTGGAGTGAAGATTCCTCTGTTTCGTGGGACAAAGGAGGTGGCTTGGTGGCTTCTTTGGCAGACTTGCCATGGGGACAACAACAGCTTCAGGGCATGGTTTTGACTTCTCAGTAGATTGAGGAATATGAGCACAGAGATTGTCCCTGGACCAGCAAAGCTCATCCTAATCACATCTAAGGAAGGTTGAGGAAATTTATCACCAGGTTTTCTACATCAATCTGGAAACTAAGCCAAGACACCAACAGAGAAGAGTCACAGCCACAGGGGATGTGTTATTTCCAGTCAACACCATGGAAACAAAAAAAAAGTCTTGTTCAGGAAGCTTCCTGAGCTATGACTGCAGCTCACAAAGTGCTGCCCAAAAACATCACACCCATGAAAAAATGTCCAGCAGGAAAATAATTCCAAGAGATGAATGAGATAGTAGTAAATTGCCAAAAGCTTTCAGTTTTTTCTGAGTGGGAATATAAACAAAACTGGGATTTGGCACAAGACAGCACAATGAGTTAGTGATTCCTTGCACAGGAAAGGAGACCAGGAGAGGATTTTGAAATCCCATGATTTACCACTCCAAAGTTGAGGCAGGCAAGCAATTAATTTATGCCCAGAGGGTGAACATTCCTCCCTGCTAGCAGCAGGTGGTATCAAAGGAGAAGGCTCAGTGCTAAGGAGAATCCTCAACAGGAAAATTACTTAGGAAGCAAAGGGTTAAAGTCAAAGCAGCTCAAGTAGAAGAGGAAATGCCTGGAAGCTCCATTTAACTCAGGAGATGCTCCCACCTCTGGGATGAAGAGATTTGGCTCTCAGGCAGAGGTACAACACCTCTTCATTCCCACCTGAGCTCCCAAAGTCCCAACTGATCCAGAGGTTTCAGTTTGTTACTTTTCTTAACATCCACAATCCAGCAACAAGAGACATGGCAGCAGGGAAATCTAAGCAGGAAAATCAGTGGGGACTCTGCTATTAAACTGTTTCACAACACCAGAACAATTAACCTGATATCTTGGAACTTCCAAAATACTCTCCTTTAACTCAGATAGAGTCAGAAACAGCTATTTTGGTGCTTTCTGAAACAGAAACATCCACCAAGAGCCCATTATTTTTATCAGCTGTAGCAATACTTGCTTCAATTCCTCCTCCCTTCCCATCTGCTCTCCCCCACTGCACAACTCAGCAGAACAGTTCTCTAAGAGCAGCTTATCTTTAGTAACAGGAGTTACTCAGCATCTCTTACTTAAGTAAGAGGTGCTCTAAACTGAAGTGCCCCAAGAGGCAGAACCACCACAGAGCTAGAAGGGCATGTCTATGACTTTAAATCAATGTTTAAAACCACACCAGCAGAAGGAACAAAACCTCCCAGCACTTGTTGGCAGGCTGATGGTGACAGCCCTCACACCACAAGGCTAAAAGCACACTTTGACATGCTAGGAAGGGATCCCTGACCAGCACCCAATGTTTTCCTTCTCCAAAACAGACTGGAGCTTCCCAAAGCACACCACCTTTTGGAGAAGATGGGTGAGTCCCCCAGGAGTCCAGCTGCAGGAAGAGCTACTGGTGAAAACACACAGGATCATCCTTCTAGACATGAATATATTCCACTCCCTAAATGGTACCCCAACAATGAGATGTCAAAAATGGTTAAAGGACTCAAACTGCCAAATTGGTGCAGCTCCAGGCAGATCAGCAAAGGATCTGCCTGTGAATGGAAATGGTTCTAGAAAATGCCCAAGCCCCATCTACAGGGATTTCCAGTATGTAGAAATCTTCTCCCAGTGTAGAGCTGTGGCAATGTTTTCCAGCTGCACCCTCTTACTTTACACACAGTGCACCCTTTCACTGCCCTGAACAGCACAGCACATTAAAAATATTATGGTGGAACTTGTCCTTGTCATGGTTTTACCCCAGCCTGCAACTCAGCCCCACACAGTTGCTTGCTCCCTCATCCAGGTGGGATGGGGCAGGAAGTCACAAGGGTAAAAGTGAGAAAATTCATGGGCTGAGACAAGGCACTGTAACAGGGAAAACAAAAGCCATACAAGCAAATCAAAACAAGGAATTCATTCCCCACTTCCCATGGACAGGCAGGTGTTCAGCCATCCCCAGGAGAGCAGGGCTCCATCACATGTAACAGGTTGTTCCTTGGGAAAACAAATGCCATCACTCCAAACATCCCCCTCCTCCTTCTTCCCCCAGCTTTATATGGTGAGCATGACCCCCCATGATCTGGGATATCCCTGTTGGGATCAGCTGCCCTGGTTGTGTCCCCTCCCAGCTCCTCGTGTCCCCTCCCAGCTCCTCGTGCCCCCCAGGCCCCTCTCTGGCAGTGTGGGGTGAGGAGCAGCAAAGACCTTGGCACTGGGTGAGCTCTCCCTGCAGAGCAATAATAAAAACATCCCTGGGTTATCAGCTCTCTTTACAGCACAATTCAAAACAGCCACTGTAGGGAAAATTACCTCTATCCCAGCCCAAACCAGCCCTCCAGCCTCAGTAATTCACATTTCAGTTCACTCATGTCAAACTGACTCTGGACATTACTTCTTGCATCAGGACCATACTTTGCCAAGAGGGGTAAAGAAGGAATCCTGATCAGGTGTGATCTTGAGTGTTACATCCAGTAACTAACAAGGTCCAGCACTTGGACATCACTTGACATCTGGGCCTTCTAGAAAGTGACTTAGAGGAAACAGGATAACACAAAGGTGTGATCCCAGTGGACGTGAGAAACTCCCCCACTGGAATGTCCTCTGTCCCTGGGTGCTGCCACACACACCCAGCAGAGCTGTACCCCTCCAGTAACCACCAGCCCCACTGCCCCCAGGAGCTGCTGTACCTGAGCCAGTTCCTTGATGCGTTTCTCCAGGGGGGCTGGCAGCCCTTCTGGGAGGGATGGTGGCTGCTTGAACTCCTGCTCCAAGCCTGTGCCACCAGGGTCACTGCCATCCTCCACCTCGGGGAAGGGACTGCCCTCGGGGGACTCGCTGAGGAGCCGCTCCAGCTCCAGCTCGCTCAAGGAGTCCATGGCTGAGGCTGCCTGGAGCAGGTCACTGTCACTGGCGTGGCCAAAGAGGGACAGCAGAGGGTCTGCCATGGCCTCTGCCTCCCTTGGGGCTGCAGGGTCTACTGGGGAAGGAGTCACCACTTTCTGCTCTTCATCTTTTTTCTTCTGAGCATCCTTCTCCTTCTGAAACTTTTTCAGCATCTCCTTGACACTGAGAGCTCCAGAGTATTTCTTCTTCTTCTTCTCCTTACTTGCATTTAATGCTGTGAAACTACAGACAAAGAGTAGAAGGGGAAAGGGAACTGAATAAAAGATCAAGGAGCAGAGAGGGTCCTTTCCCCCCCCCCCAGTTCACTTCAGGCACAATTCCCTGGAAAGTCTTAGCCCCTTAACCAATCACACCAGAAAAAGTTATTTTACAGCTTCTAAAAGTCCTAAGGTTCTGCTGCTCATCTCAGCTCAGAGAAGGCTGTCCTGACTCACTGCAGAGAGGTGCTGGGGCTTAAACCATCTCCACAGAGCTCTGTTTTCATTTAGCTACATGATATTATTGTTACTCCAGCAAGGAAGGTTGGGAAATGCACAATTAGTACAGAGGAACTGAGGCAGAACAGAGTTAGTGTGGAGCTTTCTGCTGTGTTAAAAACAGGAGAGCAAATTCCTTTCCTTGCTCACTTTGAAGGAATCACACACTGATGATACCACACCAGACACATGAGTTGCTGTTGCCCAAATGTAGATCCATGCAGGAAAAAATCAATTACAAAGAATAGTTAAAGGAAAAAGGAAAAAAATTAGGAGGAAAATGTAGGGAATGAGTGAAAAACAACAGATATAGATATTGAAAGAGACAGTCCAGGCAGACCAAAGCAAAGACAGAGCTACAGCACAAGATGACTCAGAACAAAAAGAAAAAACACTCAATTTTACAGCCCAAAAGCTATAAAGAGCTGAGCACTGATCCAAGAAATACTTTGGCCAGGAGTACAAAGGACTGCCCAGAGAGAGCAGTAACACAGCCTGCCTTGTAACCTCTCCCTCCTTTGCCATCCCGACACTCGTACGGCCCCAAGCCCCAGCCCTTCCCACCTGCCTTTCCTCCCACAGCTTCGTCCCAACAGCTCTTATCTTCACTGTCAGTGCCTAAACAGAGCTCCAAAAACACAACACCACAGAGAGCTGTACCCTTCTGTGCTCACACACTGCTGCTGTGGAGCTGTGCTCCTTCTCTGATCATCTCCTGCCTTTCTTTCCCACTTGAGAAGCAACAGAGGTTTTCCTGCTGGTGTTTGCAATGTGCATTTGAGCCACCCCACACTGCAACAGGTTCCTACTGCAGTCAGCTGGAACCCTGACACAAGGTGCTGAGTGGCAAGAATTCCCTCCTCCCCTCCTTACCCAGCTTTTGGAAACTTGGACTTCTTTGATTTCTTTTCCTTGTCATAAGAATCATCCTTCTTCTTCTTCTTTATTTTTTCACCCCCATCTTTCAACTTCCGCTTCTGCAGAGGGTTAAAACCGAGTCACAATCAAAGAGTTTCCCACAACATTACCAGCATTCCCAGAGGCACGTTGGGACCTCTCCCAGGAATGTGAAAACACAGGAATCATTAACCCAATCCCCCCACATCCTTCACCATGGTTCTGGCACTTGTTGCCTTCAGCATTTGACAGCATCCCCATAATGCTGTGACTTCCAGGGTGACAGGGAACTGCTGTCACCTCTGCTCTGGGAGCCAGGCAACCCCACCAGAGCCTTATCCATGCCAGACATGCTTCATTTTACTAAGAAATTCTAGGATACAATGGGATTTCAAGTGCTTATCCCTATTCTGTCCACACCAAGAAATGAATCTGTCCCACTCTGGATACTAAAACACTTTCATGCAGCAAGCTCTGAGCTGTAAAAGAGGGAATAACTGAGAAAGCTGCCTTGCTGACCTTGGGACACTTCTTCTTCTTCTCTTTGACATAGTCATCCTCAGACTCAGAGGCCTGCCGGAACTGCAGCGTTCCTGAGTTGATGTAAAACCCTCCATACTTCGTAGTGAGAGAGGCAGGAACCAGCTCATCATACTGGAAATAATAGAGAGCAGTTTATTAGCAATGGGAGCTTGGTTACTTCATTCCATAGCTCAGCTGCTTGGAAGATGCAGTGGGATTCATAGAATCTTAAAATATGCTGGGTTGGAAAGGACACCCATGAGGACTGAGTCCAACTCCTGGCCCTGCAGAGACACCCCAACAATCCCAACCTGTGCCTGAGAGCGTTGTACAAATGCTTCTTGAGCTCACACAGGACTGGAGTTGTGGCTACTTCCCTGAGAAAGCTGTTCCAGTACCAGACAATGCCCACCTAAAGCTCCCTGACTCAGCTCCAGCCATTTCTTCAAGTCCTCTCCCTGGTCATGAGACTGAGGAGATTGTGCTCCCCCAAGAACACACTGGAATGCCTACCAGCATCTCCTGCCATGTAGCTGCCCCAGGAGCTCTCATTCCCTGGCCCTGGCACCCTCCTGGCTCACTCCCAGTCCAGGTTCAGCCTCCCAGGCAGCCACCTTTAGCCACTCTCACACCCCCAGCACTCACAGCTTCCGAGTTGTCGATGAAGGAGTCGGACTCATCATAGCCATACCCCATATCAATCAAATCCTGAATCCGGTCCTTCCTGCGCCTCTTGCCACCCTGAACAAGGAAATATGGACACTGTGATCACTTTTCCTTCCCAGTACCACAGAGACACCCTGACACAGGACAGCAACACTGGCTCCAGAACAGAAAAGCTACAGCAGAACCAAACCAGGGCTGGCTCCCATTACCCTGTACTCCCAGGGTGTGGTAAATCTAGTTTTAAGCTTTGTCATACAGAAATGAAACAGTGCAGCCAAATGAAAAACTGCCAGCCAGACTCCACACTGAACTGGGTCTGTATCCCTTCCACATTCCTGCCAGGGCTCACTTCCATAAGGCTTGCTCTTCCCTAAGTGCTCCAGTGGGTACAGACTCAGCACTACAGTCATCAAACACACACAGAGTGTGTCAGGGTGACCCATGGACCAAATCTGTATCACAAAACAACACACAACTTGCTACCCAGAAGTGCCAAAGGGTATAAAAACCACAGTGTGGTTTTAGTGCCAACCACAGACATAAGAACAGAAAGGAACAGATAAGACAGATCCATGCAGCAAGGTCCTGAGGGCAGTGGACTCATCACAGCCCCATGCTCTGAGACTTGGCACATTCCATCCACAGCAACAAAGCCTAGAAATTAAGTTTTGCTTAAGGAAATTCAATTTTATCAATTACATTAAGTGATCTGCTGCTCACTTTAGTTCATGTCATTCACGTTAATCCGACTCATCTGATTTAAGAATGAATCTGAACTATTTTTACAGCCCTGAGATAGAAAAAGACCATAAAAACCAGCATGTGGCAGCCAGGATAAAGGACTAGGGGAGAACAGGAACTTGAGAGCTATTAAAAGCACTGCCTGAGAGATGAACAGCACAGCCCAGACCAAAGAATAACACAATTTAAAGAAAAAACACTTACATATTTTTCTTCAAACTTCCTAGCAAGAGCTTCCACTTTATGCCTTTCCTTTTCCTCATCATTGAAGGGATCAGCTGGATCTTTCTTCTGTAGAAACAAAAGGGTTAAAACCATGCCAGTCAGTGCTGTCACATTGCCACTAAAACCTCATGAATTAAACCCATTCTGACTGGAGCAGCTGGGCAGAAGCTCAGGTAAATCAAGCTTTAGGACAGTGCTGATCAACATCTTCATCAGGGACAGTGGGATCAGGGCACTCTCAGCATGTCTGGAGATGCCTCCCAGCTGTGTGGTGTGGTTGACACACCTGAAGGTGGGAGGCCACCCAGAGGGACCTGGACAGGCTGGAGAGCTGGGACCATGGGAACCTCACCAAAGCCAAATGCTGGTGGAGCACCTGGAACCCAGTGGATCAATCCAGGCTGGGAGATGAAAGGATCCAGAGCAGCCCTATGAGAAGGATTTGAGGTGTTGGTGGGTGACAGCTTGACTTGCCCTGGCCATGAACACCCAAAAACCCCCCAGGGCTGGGCTGAGCCCCAGTGTGGGCAGCAGGAGGGGGGGATTCTTCCCCTCTCAGGTGAGACCCCACCTGCAGAGCTGCCTCCAGCCCTGGGGCCAACAGCAGCAGGACATGGAGCTGCTGGAGAGAGTCCAGAGGAGCCCATGGAGATTCCCCAAGGGCTGGAGCCCCTCTGCTCTGGAGCCAGGCTGGGAGAGCTGGGGGTGCTCACCTGGAGAGGAGAAGGCTCCAG
>NC_031783.1:1500278-1514236 GCF_001522545.3 Parus major
AGGGATTGTTCCCTGGCAGGGTGGGCAGGCCCTGGCACAGGGTGCCCAGAGAAGCTGTGGCTGCCCCTGGATCCCTGGAAGTGTCCAGAGCCAGATTAGACAGGGCTTGGAGCAGCCTGGGATAGTGGAAGGTGTCCCTGCTTATGGCAGGGGGTAGCATGGGATGAGCTTTAAGGCCCTTTCCAAATTATGCTGGGATTCTGAGAGTGTCTCTGTGGTTTGGGTTCTCCCAGCTAGTTTTATACCTGCTTCTGCTTCTCCCACACCTCAAAAAAAATAACCAACCCAAAAATGAAGTGGCATAAAACATCAATTGACTGCTAACAGTCCTGAAGGAAAACAGTAAAAGGAACAGAATCCAGCAAGCTTCTTTTCATTGACAATCATTCCTAACTCAAAGTTTAGATGCTACAGGAGTTTTCATTCATGTCTCCTTTGGTGCTCTCTGGAAAACAGCTCCTTATCACTGCCAGCCACCCAGGTATCAAAAGTCACTTTAGATCCAGCCATTCCAAACTAAAGGAGCATCACATCCCTCACCTGCCACCAGCACAACATCCTCCCAACACCAAATTCCAGCCAGGGCAAAGGAGTGACACAGTGTGGCCTGACAACAACTGTGGGTCAGTTCTCCTGCCTGCAGGATGTTCACCTGCCCTCCTCCCACCTTGCAGCACCTCACAGCAAACACAGACCCAACTCTCAAAACAACGATGCTGAGACAGCCTTTGAGACCTTCAACTACAACACAGGTTCCCACAGGCCCCCAGGGACACTCACCTTGTCACCTGAAGAACCCCCTTTCACTTTCCCTCTGCAGCTCTTGAGGAGATCTGGGTAGAAGAACTCCGGGCAGCGTTTGTGGTCTGGCTCGAAGAGGGTCAGGGTGATCCGCACGGCCGTGGCCGCTGGCTCGGGCTCCGGGGGCTGCTCTCCATCGTCCTTCCGAGACCTTTTCAGGAAGCTGCTGCTCAGTGGGCCATGCAGAGTGGTGAACGAAACCCTGTGGGGCTCTGTCATGGCTATGGCCAAGTCTTAGCAGGCCTCACGGCATCCTTCCCATTGCATTAGGAAAGGTCTGTCAGGCTGCACTGATTGATTTCACCAAGGATAACTGAGGATGCTGGCAGCAGAACAAGTGCTTTGCTTTTGGAGTTTTCTTGGGAAGTGACAAAGGGCCGTGCTGCGAGCGCTTGCTGCAATCATTAGAGAGAAGAAAGAAAGAAGTCAATCCTCGTACCAGTCTTCCCTCCAACACTGGAAGTTCCCCGCTATCCCTCCAGTCCATTGCAGATCTCTCTCCTTAGACCACACCGCTCCATCTGTAAGGGCTGAAGAAAATCCAGCTGCCGGGGAAACAAAACCAGCCTGCCAGACTCGCTTTGACGCGGCCCAGGAGCCCTGGGCACAAACACCCGGCTGGGCTGCACCTCCCGGGGCCGGGGCTGCACCTCCCGGGCCGGGGCTGCGCTCCGGCCGCCTGATCTCCCGCTGCACGGAGGCCCGGACACCACCGTCCCTGGGACAGCAGCCCAGGCGGGGGCTGAGCGGGGCCCGGGGTGGCAGCGCGGCCGGAGGGAGCGCGGCCCGCGGGGCTGAGGGGAGGCCCGAGGCCGTGGTGCCGGGGGCGCGCAGGGGCCGCCAGGCCCGCCCGCCCTCACTCACTCACCGCCACCGCTCCGGGCCCGCGCCCGCGTCACGTGGGCGGTGCTGCCCTCTCGCCGGGCCGCGCGCGCCGCGGCCAATCAGCGACCGCCCCAGCGGCCACGCCTCGCACCGCAACCAATCAGCAACCGCCGCCGCGGCCACACCTCGCGGGAACGGCTCGGGGATGGCTCTCCCTCACCACGTGATCGAGGAGGGCCAATCACCGCCGCTGGCACCGCCCCGTCCCGCCGGCCCGCGCGCGGCGGCGGGAGGGGCGGCAAGATGGCGGCGGCCCCTGAGGGAGCGGCGGAGGTTCGGCGGGGAACTATCAGAGAGGCTGCCCGCGTCCCCTTCACTCACCGAGCAGCGTTTGGTGGAGCCTCATGGGAATCGGTAGCGTGAAGGCTCCAGGAAGCTGCTGCTCATGTCCCTTAAACAAGCTCAGGTTTCCTCCATGGAATGAAATGAAACTTAGGGAATGTGTGCAACGATAAGGGGCAACAGAGTAATGTAATATATCTAAACAGTGGCTCGTGTGGATAAGGCTGCAGGCCTGTGCTGGAAGGCCTTGGCTGGAGATGACAAACTCCCAGCAGACCCTGAAGGTGCTGGGACCGGCTGGACGGGACACGGTGGATCCGGCCCGGCACTGACAGGGCTGACTGAGGGCATCGTGGGACCTCTCCATTTATTTTCAGGGTCTCTGGAGTCTGGCAGGTCTCTGTTGAGTGGAAGGCGATAAATGTCTCAGTTCTCAAGCAGGCTTAAGGAAGAAGACCCTGAATGCTACAAGCCTGTCACTCCCACTTCAGTGTCTGTTGAAGTCCTGGAGGTTATTTAGGGAGCTGCTGGAAAACCCTGGAGAGACAACACAGTCAGCAGTCACAGTCAGTGTGGGCTCATAGGGGGAAGGTGCTGCTTAATCTGCTTAATTCACATTTGTGAGGAGCTCAGGCACTGATTCCCTAGAGTCACAGAATGCTTCAGGCTGGAAGGGACCACAGTGGCTCAGGCAGGGTCAGCCCAGGGCACAGGGCTGTGTCCAGACTGTTCTGAAATATCTCCAGTAAGTCCCTCTGGGCAGCCTGTTCCACTGTACGTGAAAGTTTTTCATTGTGTTCATTTGGAATTTCCTGGGCTGAGTCCCTGCCCACTCCTCTGGTGCCACTGCTGGGTCCCTGGAGCAGAGCCTGGGCCCTTTCCTGAGCCCTCCCTGCTCACAGGGACACCCAGGGCTGAGGGCCCCTCTCAGCTGGGGCTCCTCTCCAGGCTGAACAGCCCCAGCTCCCTCAGCCTTTCCTCACAAGGAGATGCTCCAGGCCCTTCAGCATCCACACAGCCTCCACCAGACCTGCTCCAGGAGCTCCATGTCCTTCCTGTCCTGACACAGCATTCCAGATGTGCCTCACAGGGTGAGCAGAGGGGCAGGATCCCCTCCCTCACACACCCCAGGACACCCCACCTTGGCTCCAGGGCTGATCAGGAACAGTCACTGTCACACTCTTCTCCACAGAGCTGCAGCCCCAGCCCAGGCTGGTGCCTGGGGTTGTTCCTCCCCAGATGCAGGACCCTGCTCTGGCCTATGCTGGCTTCCAGAAGGTTCCTCTCTGCCCCTCTCCCATTGTTGAGGTCCCTCTGGAGGGCCACACAACCCTGTGAGGTATCAGCTGCTCCTCCCAGCTCCGTGTCAGTCATCTTTGTGCTGACCAAGGGAAGACAGTAGATGTGGTGGTTTGGGGTTTTAGCAAAGCTTTTGATACCATCTCTAACACTCTGTTGGATAAACTGTCCCTCACAAAGTACCCCTTTGCATGGGTGAGGCCAGGTCAGGCTCAAAGGGTTACAGCAAATGGAGTCACATCAGGACAGTTCCCAGTGGGGTTACTCAGGGCTCTATTAGAGGGCTGGTGCTCTTGAATGTTTCTATAAATGATCCAGATTCAGGAATTTAACATACACTAAGCAGGTTTGCCAACAATAGTGAACTGGAAGGGGCTGTGGAGTCCCCAAAGGGCCCTTACAGGGAGCTGGGCAGTCACAACCTCTGTGAAATTCAACAGCAGCAATGGACTCTGCACCTGGGACAGGGCTGTGCACACAATGTGGGGGATGAGAGGCTGGAGAGCAGCCCAGCAAACAGACCTGGGGCTTGATGGCAACTTCAACAGGAGCAATCAGTGGCAGCCAAAAGAGCTGACTCTGTCCTGGGACACAGCTGGGCTGAGGAAGGGGATTGTCCTGCTCTGCATTGGGGCTGGGGCTCTGTTCCCACCAATGGTACTGGGAGCAAAACTGTGGAGAGAACAGGTCAAAAGCCATTTCCCATCCCATAAAATATTTAACCCTCTTTCGTTTTCCAATACTCTTTGTTTGTGTTTGGCTGACAGCACCAGCTCAGGCCTAACTCCTTGGCAAATGCACTGCTTGAAATCCAGGGAAAAGTCCCAGAAACAGAAACCAGGGTCTGACCTGGGGTTGGCATCCAGCCAAGAGGATGGTGCAGGGCTCTTCCAGAGGTGCCCAGCAACAGGAGGAGCAACAGCCAGAAACTAAAACTCAGAAGCCCCCCCTCAATATGAGAAAATTCCTTTACACTGAGGGTGGCAAAGCACGGGAGCAGGTGCCCAGGGAGGGCTTGGAATCTCCTGCTCTGGAGACAATCCAAACCCACTGGACACATTCCTGTGACAGCTGCTCCACGTGACCCTGCTCTGACAGGGAACTGAATGATCTCCAGAGGTCCTTTCCAACACCAACTATTCTGGGATTATGTGGAGCAAAAAGGAGCACAGACCCTGCTTGTTCTGCTGCCATGAGCATGTGGTGCTGCAGCAGCAGCCTGGCTCCACTGAACACCACCCCAGCCACTGCTTTGGTGGGAAGCACAAGGGCCCTGCACAGGGCAGAGACAACAGGATCTCTGCTGCCTTCACCCGCTTCAGCTCTCACACACAACTGCTGCAGCCAAAACCTCCCCTCCACACTGCTGCCCAAACCATTTCTGACAAGCACCTGCAGCCTCCTGCCTTCAAGGGCCCCAAGAGGAACAACAGACAGCTTCTACTTTTATTGTTACAGTTTAACACAGTCTTGGACAGAGGAGAAGCAGCAGGAACCAACATGCAAAGCAATTCAAAGGGCTTGAGGAAGACCACCCACAGCTCAGCCTCTGCTCCCAGCAGTGTCTCTGGGGGCTCTTTCTCTCCAGCTGCTGCTCCAGTTGTGCCCCAGAGCAGGAGGAGGTCATGGCAGACACCAAACCTACACACACACAGGAGAGGAGTGGCCTGGGATTGTGTCTCAATGAGTCAGGTCCGTTATCTGACTGGAGTTCAGCTGGCTTTGAAACCAGGAGAGCATCTTAAATCTTGTCTGTATAGTCAGGGAGAAGAGGGATCCTTCAGGAAGAGGCAATGGCAGGAGATGAAGCTCAGGTATTTGGGCAGAGTTTTCCTGTGTCAGAGCTGGCATCTCTTAGTGCCACCAGCTCTTCTCAAAGCATCTGTTAAACAATAAATGTGGCCTTCCTCCCACTCGTCTCGGACCTCTGTCTTCACCAGTGTCTTCTCCTGCAGCCCTGCTGCAGCCAGACTCCAGCCAAGTGGACAAGCTCCAGGAACAATTGGGATCTGTCAGGCATTTAGAGCTGGGCACAGGTGCCTGGAGAAGGCCCAAGGCAGGAGGAGCCTTGGCTGAGGCAGCTGTCCAGCCCCACTCACTGGAGGGAGACCTCCCACCCTGCCCCACCACGCTGGGGCCAGCATGGAGGACGAGTGGGGGTGACTTTACTCTGCTCCCCAAGAGCTTCCCCCACTCCCCAGCACCTACAAAGCTGAGGACCCAGAGGGACAGGCTTTTAGGGCACAGGTCAAACTCATCCTGCACACAGGAAAGCCTTGGGGATCTTGTTGCCTTGGTTTAACTGTGTCCCTGTTCCATGGCAGGATTCCATGTCACTGTCCCTGTCCTTATGCTCTGGTGAGGCTGCACAGGGTGCTCAGACACAGCACAACTCTGAGGAGCTGGTGGCACAGGGACAGCTCACAGGTGGTGTCTGGCCCATGACAAACTGGTTTCCACTACCATCCCAGCAGGAAAGCTCCACTGCGAGCTCTCAGGGGGACAAGGAAGATCTTGGGACCTGCCAGAGCTCAATGCCAGGACTCCACAGCCTGTGCTGTGCACAGGAGAGAACTAAATACTCCCCTAAATAGTCATTCCTGAGCCCCAGATCCACAAATCCTTCCCTGCCCCCTTCTCCCCCTTCTGTGTCTGCCCCAGTGCTGCTGCTTCACATCAGTGATCATGGAGGGACAGTCTGTGACAGGCTGGGTCAGGACCATGCAGCCCCAGAGAAGCAGAACAGACCTGGAGGAGATGCTTCCTACTCCCAGCAGCCAGAGCTCAGGAGCCAGAGCCTGAGGAATTGTGCATTTAGCAGCATTTGGAGAATCTTCCTTCCATGGATTCACTCATCATGTCTGAAACTGGGTGAGCTTGTGCCAGCCCAGCACACAGGGCTCCCACCAAGGGAGAGAGAATTGTCCCATCCTTCATTCCTTGTCTTGGAATGAACTCCAAAATAAGAATTTGCTCCATTATCCTACAGCAGCCCAATTATTTAAAAGCCTTTGGTGAAAAGCCTTCTAGAAATGCAGGTAAATTGTCAAGCCCATCACCTTGTGACCAGCACCCCTCCCAGCAGCAAGGAAAATACATTCTCCTGCTCCAGGCAGGGATCAGAACACCCAGGAATGGGTAAAGAGCCCAAGTTTTACTTCAATGAATCAGCTTGAGCTACTTGGGATTTAAGATGCTGCAGCAAACAGAGCAACAATACCAACTACTTACTAGAGCAGAGAGAGAAAGAAAGAAACAGCTCCCCTTGACAGGAGCTAAACCACAGAGTTCCACACACAGCCCAGCTCTCAGGATCCCACAGGCAGAAGAGGAATCCCACAGAGGATCTGCAGCCAGGCCCAGCAGCTGCTATGAAATGGAAGGAAATGTCCTGTGTCCCAGCAGGAAGATGAACTTCCCTTGGGATTGCTCCTCACTCGTAGATCCAGTGTGCAGCTGTGTCCTCCCAGCAGGGCAGCTCCTCCGGGCGGAACCAGAGCGAGATCTCCTGCTGGGCACTCTCCACCGAGTCACTGCCATGGATCACATTCCTGTGGGCAAGGAGAAAGGGAGCAGCTCTAACCAAGCTGAGAAAGGTGGGAGGGGGATGCTGTACACTGGAAAATTCCCCCTTGACCAATTTCATTAAAGGGATGGAGCCAGTCCTGTCCCACACTATCCCCTCCTATCACACAGCCCTCATCCTTCCAGCACTGCCAGAGCTGCAAGAGGCTGTACCTCTGGGATTTGCATTTTTCATGTCAGTGATTCCAGCTGTGCCTCCAGATTTTCCCCCTTCCATCAAAGCAGGTTTGGTATCGGACACCAGGAAACAGAGCTCTAAGCCAGGAGGGTTCAGTAAGAGCTCCCCTGGCCACAAGCTGGGGCCACCCAAGGTCACCACCCATGGACATTCACCTGCTCCCATGAAAGGACTGAGTGGGAGCCTCCCTTCCTCTTCACAGCCTGACAGTCCCGATTACCAGAGCAAAACAGGCAAACCCCACCTGCTTTCAACAAAGAACTCAGCAGGAAGGAAACAACCCAGGTTCTACCTCCTACTAAAGCCAACCTTGGGAAGCAGAGCTCAGCTCTGATCTGAGCACAAAAGGGAGAACTTCTGCTCTGGGAATGCAGACTCATGTGGCTTGGGCAGGCCTGGCACAGGAATGTCAGAACAGGATGCCCTGAAACACTGAGGGAAGAAGAAGCCAAAGCTCTCACTTGCTGACTTCAACACAGAAGTCTCCTCGGATGGTGCCAGGCCTGGATTCAGCTGGATTGGTCTCTCCGATCATGGCACGAACTGTCTTCACCACATCCAGGCCCTGCCAGACCTATGGGAGAGCAAAACCAGGATCAACAACCACAGCTGCCCCAGCAGGTCACATCTGCCCTCTGAATTCCCCAGCAATCTTCTTGGGTGAGAGACAGGAAAGGGTCTCTCCAAATTATTCTTCCAAAGTTGATTTTGGAAAATGACCCAAATTTCTGTGGATGTCTCCCCATCCCTGGAAATGCTCAAGGCCAGGCTGGATGGGGCTTGGAGAAACCTTAGAGGGTGTCCCTGCCCATGGCAGGGGGTGAAATGAGACCTTTAAGGTCCCTTCCAACCCAAACCATTCCATGATTTAATTTAAAACAGAAAACATCCCTGCACAGCTTCAAGAGACCCTCTGTGGGAAGATATCACCTTCCTTCAAGGGTGCCAACAGCCATGCTGCTCACACCTTGCACTTTGTTGCTGTTCCTTGGTGCAGGGGCCAGCACTCACCATGGCCACCATGGGCCCGGAGCTCATGTACTTCACCAGGCGGCTGTAGAAGGGACGGTCCCGGTGGACAATGTAGTGTTCCTTCAGCAGCTCCTCCGAGGCCTGCACAGAGCACAGAGCTTAGTCTGCTCCCACACATGGGGATCTGGACAAGGGCTGCGCCTCAGGGATGCAGAAAATTAAGAGAACTGAGCTCTTGCACAGATGCTCAATTCCAGGAGTGAAACAGCAGGAGCCAGACACAGACAGGAGTTTCCAGCTGCCAGCTTAGTGACAGCCCTGGAATACAGGCACAGCCAAGGGCAGACATGCTCCCCACAGCCAGAATCACCCCTCCCATTGCCAACTCTCCTCTGAGCTGCGAGGATTTGCTGCTGGAATGACACCAGCAGGCTGTGCAGGCCGGATGACAGGCAGAGCCCCCAGCAGTGACCGGCACAGCCGGGGCTCGGGGGGCTGCAGGGGCTCCTCGGCTCCAGGGACCCTCAGCCTGGGCAGGCCCGGCCGCTCACCTGCAGCAGCTTCATCCCCACCAGCTGCAGCCCCTTCCTCTCGAAGCGCCGGATGATCTCCCCGACCAGGCGCCGCTGGACCCCGTCCGGTTTGATGGCCACGAAGGTTCGTTCATTGACCCCGCCGAAGGCTGCAGGGAGAGGGCAGAGGTCTGGGGGGGGGAAGGAGACACCTCCGGGCCTTCAGCCCCAGCGGGTGCAGGGGGGTCGCAGGCCCTGAGCCGTGGGGACACGGGGGGGTTCCCAGGTTCCCGCAGAGGAGGGCAGGCCGGTGCTGGCGGCGCCCCTCGGGCGTAGAGGACACATGGACAGGAGGCCCTAGCCCGAGCCCTCATCCGCGGCGTCTCTCCCGGGGAAGGGAGGGTCCTGGCCCTCAGGCACAAGGGGGGTGGGGGTCCCTGGTCCCCAGGGCCGGGGGTCCCGTCCCGTACCGCTGTGGAAGAGGCCGGCGAAGAGCCCCAGCACCAGGCAGATCATGGCGACGCCGCTCTTAAAGGGGACGCACTCCCCCTGCGCTGTCACCGCCCCCCGCGGAACCATCGTGCCGGGGGCGGGGAGCGGCGGCACCGAGACACGGGGACACCGGTACGGCCCGTTCCCATGGCAACGGCGGGGCCTGGTGTCCGCCGGGACCGGGGGGTCTGATGGAGGCCGGAGGGACACCAGGCTCCACCTGTGCCAGGTGTCCCAGCCGCGGCCTCCTTGCTGCCGCCTCTGAGCTCCCCTGTGCCGGTGGCCCGGCGACAGCAGCCCGGCTGGTTATCAGCCTGTTTTGCCTTCGCTGTCTCTGGCGTTGCGGTCGTGATGCGCAGTAGTCGTGGTTAGACTGTTCCGGTTATGGGGCAGCCGCTGTGGCACTGACCGGCCCCTCTAGCTCGGGCTGGCACCTCTGGAAGAAGAGCTCTGAGCTCCCTCGGGCCGTGCTGCAAGAGCAGAGGGCAGAGCTCCAGCCCCGGGAGCTCCTCTGCACAGAGCACATGTTGCTGATTTAATTTTGGGGTGTCAGATCGAGGTTGTTAACGCGCTGTCAGCCTCAGAGAGCTTCCTCAGGTATGAAGGGATAGGTAGGACTGCACTCCAGGGCTCCATTTCCAGCTCTCAGGAACTCAGCTCTTGGTTCAGCTCCCTCCAAGATCAGCCTCTGGAAGTACCAGCACATGAAATACCTTCACCAGGTGCCCTGTGGAGGGTTGGATTTGCTCCCAGAGCTGTTCAGGTGCCTCATGGAGCGCCAGGTCTGTTTCCATCCTGCTTCTCATGTTCAGAGTGTTCTGCTCCCTCTGCTCTGTTCAGGTCTTGGCTGGGACAAGCAGGGATCTGTCTCCAAACATCAGGGATCCAGATAGAGTTTTGAGGAAATTATTCCTGCATTTGTACCAATAAATAATTAGTGGCTGTATCCTGACTGTCCAGAGCATGGCTTTGCTGGGTGAAAGTTGACCCCATTTGCTCCGGAACAATCGAGCTGTGGTGGTTGTTATTCTTCCCATGGAAAAGCCTTTGTAGGATAAACAGTCTGGTGTGGAGTCCTGGGCAAGTCTTGGGCTTTTCCCCTCTGTAATAAATGGAATTGATTCGTGCTAACTAAAGTGTAACTATTTAGAAAGTTATTATTAAAAGCAATTAAAAGAATCAGTGTTGCAAGGCAGATGTACCCCTTTACAGGTGTTACATGTTAAAATTGAGGTACGGGATGTAGTTTGGAAGATAAGTGATGTCCCAAGATGAAAATGGCCATGAGATGGACAAAATTAGAACGAATTTAGGCATTTGGCTTAAAAATCAGTGAATATAAGACTAATTAGTAGACTTACATAACACAATGCTTAGTACACATGTGCAGACCTGTAAGGTTATCCAAGGGACAACGGGGAAGAGGAGAAGCCTTCTCCAAAAGACCACCAAAAGAAGACTGAAGAACCCCTAATAAGTGAGGCATGCACTGTGAAGGAAAGTGACAAAGTCAGAAAAATGGGAAATAGGAGGAAACTTACAGGAAACATTAATGAATATGTATAAACACACAGTATATAAGTTTAGCTTGAAGTGCTTTGTTTGGTAGCTGAGGCAGGGTGGGAAGCCTCTGTACCCCAGTCGGTTTTGCTTCTGCTTTAATCATACTTAATTACTGGCAAATTATATATATATATAGTAATTTTTTACTAAATTGTATTATTTTACTATACTTTATTCTTTTATACCAAATTGCTATTCAGTTTACTAAATTGTATTCATTTTTAATTAAACTGTTATTAACTCAAAGGACTTAATTGTCAAAATTCTAATTTCATGTCTACCACCGCTGTTCCCGGAGCTCTGGTGCCGGCAGAGGGAGCACAGGCAGCGCGGAGGAGCTCGCATCCCTCTGCAGCTCCATCCCATCCCGGGCTGGGGCACTCTCCTAAAACATTGCTGGAATTTTAAGGTGCACAAGCAGCGTGTTGTCAGCCCTCCCCTTGTGTTCTCAGGGACTGTTTTGTTGGAACATCTCTAACAAATCCCGCCTGGAGCAGGTGTCTGTGAAAGGAAACAGCCCTGACACGGTTTGGAAAAGTTGCAGAGCGCTCTGAGGACGGTGCCTAATGGATGGTGTCAGTTCTCATTAGCTGCTCACAGAGCTGCTAATTAAGAGCTCGTTCTCCAAGTGCTGCCGGTGACATCTGTGTGCAGGAGTGGGAGTGGGGCTGAAGGGAGTGTGGCAGGTGGTGAAAGCCAGCTTCCTACCTCCAGCCTGATGGCTGATCTCAGTCTTCCTTCACAGAGGGCTAGTTCAAAAATAATGATGTTTCTATCAGTTTGATAAGATTTGTTCTAGGACACTTTTCAAGGTGCCTGCAGAGGTGTCAGTGATGAAGTCAACAGCTCAGTCCCCAGCCCAGGCAGGACCCATGTGTGCTGCAGGCAGCCAGACTTCCACACAGCCAGAATCTCTCATTTCACACTCATTTTAGTTTTGTTGTTTATTAATGCTGATGAAACACCTCATTTTCTCATACCATGAATGTTCTGTCATTCTCCACAGGTCTTCTCAAAAATCCCTGTGCAGGCACTTGGGTGAAGGTTTTCATTTCCTTGGACTGTAAATGTTCTTTTGAGCCTCAGGCAGTTCCCTGCAGCAGAACTTGGAGGAGACACATGTCAAACACTCTCCACTTCGGTGAGTCCATCTCATCTTCTCTGGCAGTGATGTGCTGTGGGGAGAAAGCTTTGACTTCCCTCACTAGGAGCCCCAGAAATGTGGATTACTGGTGACCAGGTAGCTTGGGAAATGGAGCTGGGCCTGATTCCCAGGCAGATTATTCCTGAGCCAGTGTCTTTTAGGCACAGTTTTAGGCAGGTGTGTATTTAGGGTAAGCACAGGAAGCTGCAGTAAGTAAGAATGAGACCACAAATCCTTTCTACAGAGCTTTCACTTGGGTCCTCAGCATTCTCAGCCCAGATGTGTGCATGGAATGGTGCCACAGGCAACAGCTGCACATCTGGAAAGGGCTGAATAAATTTGCTGCCTTGTTTGGAAAGCCCAGTGATCACTTTTGAAGCCCTCACTGGGAACCTGAAAGGCCAAGCACCTTCTGGCACCAAATATCTTCTCATTTCAGTGGGAAGGTTCAGGGTGGAAGGATCCCAGTGTGGCAGGGGAGGTTGGGGGGGGCTGTTGCCATGCTCGCCCCCACTGCAGGAATTTCAGGCGGAGGCAGAACTCTATTTTTGCTCTTGCTGGATAGAACATTGCAGATCCTGTGGTTATGTAAGAGACTCCAGAGCATGTAGGTGCAGATAACGTGGCCATCCAGCACTGTGCAGTGCAGACAAAGGCTTTTTGTCTCTTTTTGTCACACTTGGCAACTCCTGCAGTTGGTACTGCCTTCCTTCTTGGGCTCTTTTTGCACCTTTTTGCTTATTTGGGGAGCATTTTTACCTTTCACTTCAGCCATCTTTCACCAGTGTAGCATTGGCACAGCATGGAGTGTTGGTGCCTCTCACAGTGTGGGCTCTGCACAGGTGCAGACCTTCTTTCATACTGGACCACTGATCCTGCTGGAAATATTTCACCTTTTAGGATAAAGAGGGGTTGGTAGAGCCAGAAGATTTCCTTAAGCATCTTTTGCTGGATGCAGGGGATACAGATGTCAGAGCTAGAGCTACATAAAGTGTAGTGACCCACAGCAGGGTCACTTTCCAAGGGAACATGGAACAGATGAGAGGATCCATTCCAAACTGCCATTGCTCCACCCTGGAACAAAGCTCTGATACAGAGGTGGGGGGTCTGAAAACTGGGAGTAGCTGTGTGAGTACAGCAGAAAGTCTCCAGGGGTACACCTTTAACCCTAGGACAGGTGCTGCATCCTCAGAGGGAATGGCTCAGACCAGACTTGCCTTTCCTTGCATTTCACTTTTCCGTTCTTGTGGAGTCCATAAAAGATTTCCTTGAAAGAAACACTCAGGGTACACAGCCCAGGTAAACACTTGCACTTGGAGGCAGAGGTTTGTGTTAGTTCTCACTTCTGTGCAGTGCTAAAGCATTTTATTTATACCTGTCTGGGCAGCCTGTGCTTCTTCCCTGAGAAATTCCCAGAAAAACTGGGAATTTCTTCCCATCCAAGACTAGAGAAGGACAGGCTGGAATAGGCAGTGCCAGTGATGAGATGGGCCTGGAGCCCTCGTTGTGTGCTCTGAGTGTGTCACTTGTGTGCTGCTCCCAGTCCTGGCTCCTTCCTGTCCTTGCAGGTGCACTCCTCCTTGCAGAGGAGTCTGTGCTGATGGTGGGATCCCACCCAAAACTCCTGCACAGATGCAGCTGCAGTAGCTTGGTCTGTCCTGTTCTGTCTGGAGTATTTAATGGAATCCCAGAACAGTTTGGGTTGGAAGAGACCTCAAAGCCCATCTCATTCCACTCCCCTGCCACGGACAGGGACAACTCCCACTGTCCCAGGCTGCTCCAAGCCCCATCCAGCCTGGCCCTGGACACTTCCAGGGATCCAGGGACAGCCACAGCTTCTCTGGGCACCCTGTGCCAGGGCCTGCCCACCCTGCCAGGGAACAATTCCTTCCCAATATCCCATCCATCCCTGCCCTAATCCCTGTTCAGAGGGGCCTGAATGAAGTCTCCCCTCTCCAAATGCATCACCAGCTGCTCACCTGTGAAAGGGGCTCTTGCTTCTCCCTCAGTTCCCTGCCGTGTAGAGCCTGTGTGTCCCCCCAGCAGTGCTCCTTGTGATGCCACAGCACTCACAAAGTAGGTCAAACCATCTAAACCCTGGCTTGAAATCCCTTGAAGTAAATTCCTGCCCTGCCTGAATGTGTCCCAAGGGGGTTAGGAGTCATGGCTTACGGGGAGTTAAGAAAGATGAGCAGCTTTGCTGTAGCTGAGTAAACAGCTCTGGGCAGCCCGGCTCCCTGCTCTG
>NC_031783.1:1514901-1522903 GCF_001522545.3 Parus major
TGTCTGCCCATCCTGGCCTCATCTCGCCCAGGGAAGTGTCCAGCCCATGCTTTCAGAGAATCGTTAAGGTTGGAAAAGACCTCCAAGATCAAGTCCAACCTTTGGGCAAACACCGTGCCTGCAAAGCCGTATCGGGAAGTACCACATCCACTGATCTTTTGGCCCCTCCCAGGGATGGTGACTCCAGCACTGCCCTGCTGCTCTCGCCAGGCGACTTTGGTGACACCAGTGCTAGAAGGGGTCAAAAGGGTGAGAACCTCGGGCTATCCTGGCTCACCTGAGCCTTGGTCGGTGTGTTACATGTTTCACCTGTCACACTTCTCTGGGTGCTGTCCCTAGATGTGTGGTAGGAATTTGGCCAGCACCTCTCTGACAAGGGCAGCAACAAAACACCTGGACAAGTGAGTCATTCCCTCACATCCCAAGCCCAGAGCTTTGGGAAACCTCAGTGAAAGTTACAGGAATGTTTGTTCTGTGGCTACCAGCCTGTCCTTGATGCTGTGGAAAGGCCCAGATTATTTGTGTATGTCAAGATCCTTTTGAGTCTCTGCGGATGAAAATCTGTTCTTGTGGTGAATGCAGTGGTGACTCAGCACTAGGGGAGGAGGGAAGATGACCTTAGGAAAATCTTTTCATCCCAAAGCTCTGGAGATGTCTAGGAAAGGAAAGATTGTGTGGGAAAAAATATTAGCCCTTGGCAGAAAGAGGCTTTAGAAGAAGCCCAGAGCTTAATGCCAGGGGAAGGCTGCAGGGTCTGGGGTCTGGGCACACAGCAGCCTCAGGCCTTGCTCCCAGTTCTTTCTGCAGGAATCAGCTGGAGCTGCAGGAGTTTCCTTCCTGCCCTTCCAGGGTCAGGGGTTGCAAGAGGAGAAGGACAATCCAGGACTCTGTGGAAGTGACAATTCCAGCAGTAGAACAGAGGCAGCCCTGCAGCAGCTACAGTGGAAGCAGCCCCTCCCCGCTACAGGTGAGCCCTCAAAGCCCTCTGTGGCTTTGTGTTAAAGCTTGGAGGACAAGGGCAGGGAGGGCATTCATGGGCATCCTCACTAAAAGCTCTGTGTTGATGGAACAAACAAGCCCTGAATGTGCCACCAGCTCCCTAGAGAAGCAAGCCTTGTCTCTGGGTGTGTGGTTAAACCAGAACCTTGCTCCAGCAGTATCTGCTCACCCTCCTGTTGGCCCTCTCAGGCCTCTCCCTGCTGTGGTCTCACTTCCCAGGACCTGCTCACATCACCTTGGCATGTTCCCCAGGTGATACCTGGGCAGCCACTGTCCCCCATGCTCTGTGCCTCAGCTCTGGTTTTGCTGTCCCAGTGGCTGCTGCTGCAGTCTGACAGCTACAGCCCTTCAGGCAGAAAATGTATCACCCCAGAGCTGTGGGGGCTTTCCACAGGACACCAAGCTCTCCTCAGGGTGTGCCCCACACCTTCCTTGCTCTTCTGATGTCTGATCCTTCAGGGAGCTGTTTTAGCTCACCAAGTTCTCCCTCCCCCCACACCCCTGAGCTTTCTGCTGCTCCTGACTGAGAGTGGCAGGAGCAGGATTAGACTGGGATTCTCTGACCCTTCTGACAGCAGCTCAGCCAATGGATGAAGGCACATTTTTATCAGCACGTGTTTATGTGAACATTAATAATATAAAACTCCTACTAGATGAGGAACTCTGACAGAACTTTTTTTTCCTATAATCTCATGTAGTCAAATACTCTCCTGTCCTTTTCCTTCCCCTTGAGCTTTGGTCTCTGTCCTCAGCACAGCCTCTTTGGAAGATGTGTTTCTTCCCACTGCCAGAGGGCAGGGATGGATGGGATATTGGGAAGGAATTGTTCCCTGGCAGGGTGGGCAGGCCCTGGCACAGGGTGCCCAGAGAAGCTGTGGCTGCCCCTGGATCCCTGGAAGTGTCCAAGGCCAGGCTGGACAGGGTTTGGAGCAGCCTGGGATGGTGGAAGGTGTTCCTGTCTGTGGCAGGGGAGTGGAATGAGATGGGCTTTAAGGTTTTTTCCAACCTAAACTATTCTATGATTTTATAAAGTGGCCTTACAGCTCTCCCTGGAGAGACAGCACACAACTGAGTGTGTGCAAGGTTTGTTTCCAAGTGATAAATATTTGTTCTGAGCTTTATCCTCTCATCCTGATATGCCTGGATGAAGACTCAGTCATGGATCCTCACTGTAAGAACTGGATTGAGTCCTGAAGGAATTGGGATCTTCTAGAGCCTCTGTGCTAACTGTTCCCTCCTCTTTAGTGCTCGAAGGCCTATGGAGAATGCAGCACAGAGGGTGACAAGTGACACCCTCTGAGCATCCCAGTGACATGGGACATCAGTGGCAAAGACCACTGTGTTGGGGCAAGCTTACCCTGCCACATCTCTAAGCCCAGCCTTGTTCTGCTTCTGTCCTGGTCCCCACAGCAGGACTGGGTGGTGTTGGTCACTCCTTTTATGTGCCAGGGCTTGGCTGTGGCTGAGCTGCAGCTGGGAGCCCAGCCAGGGGAAGCAGCTGATTCTCCTTCAGAACAGAGACTTGCACATCAATAAATGTCTTGTTACAGATGCTTTCTTCAGCCTCTTGGTTCCCATTTCCTCTTTTAGCTTCCCCAGCTTTCTATCCCACTGGCTGGAGAGCTGGCTGTCTCCTGTGAGAGCTAAGGAATGTTGGAACAAGGGCTGGGTGTAGCTCTGTCCTTACAGGTGAGGTGGTGGGCAAGCCATGTCTTTTCCTCAACCTCTCCTTACTTTCCATACTCTGTCTCTTTGTGGGATCCTGCTGTGGCTACCAAGGACAGGTGGGTCCTGTTTGAGTCACTTTGGAAAACACTTGCCAGTTGTCAAAACCAGCTGAGAGGAGAGGAACTGCTTCCTTGGGGTAACACAGCTCAGGGCAGGGGAGTTGGTTCACTGAATTTCCAACATGAGAAAATGCTGAATAAGCTCCAGAAAATCCATGGGAAATGGTGGGTTAGGATGGGATTCTCTTTTCCCAAAGCAAATGCTGCACCATTACTCAGAAATAGCCACAGCCAGGATGGGGGTAGGTCAGGGCTCCCCCAGTGACTGCTGAGGTTTGGGATTATTCACTGGAGCTTTCCACAGTGACACAGAACCCCTGGGGCAACTGAGTAGTGCTGCAGGAGAGGGAGGGCCCTCCAAACCATGTTCCTCCCTGCCAGGGATTCCTCTGCCACCAGCTGCTGCTGCTTGGCTCAGTTCATGGGGAAGAGCAAACCAGCAAGGCAGCTTGTGCTGGCTGCAGCCAAAACCTCCCCTCCACACTGCTGCCCAAACCATTTCTGACAAGCACCTGCAGCCTCCTGCCTTCAAGGGCCCCAAGAGGAACAACAGACAGCTTCTACTTTTATTGTTACAGTTTAACACAGTCTTGGACAGAGGAGAAGCAGCAGGAACCAACATGCAAAGCAATTCAAAGGGCTTGAGGAAGACCACCCACAGCTCAGCCTCTGCTCCCAGCAGTGTCTCTGGGGGCTCTTTCCCTCCAGCTGCTGCTCCAGTTGTGCCCCAGAGCAGGAGGAGGTCATGGCAGACACCAAACCTACACACACAGAGAGGAGAGGAGTGGCCTGGGATTGTGTCTTGATGAGTCAGGTCCGTTATCTGACTGGAATCCTGTACACTCCAACCAGGAGGCCACCTTAATCACCACAGAACATCCTGAGCTGGAAGGGAGCCATGGAAATTATCAGTCCAACTCCTGTCATCAAGTCCAATTTCTTAAACGTTGTCTGTGCCAACAGGAAGAAGAGAGATCCTTCAGGAAGAGGTGCTGACTTCCATAGCAAGCCAGGAGATGAAGCTCAGATATTTCACCACAAATTTCTTGTGTCAGAGCTGGCATCTCTTGGAGCCAGCAACTCTTCTAAATGCCTGTGATGGATGTCGAGGCCAAAGATTCCCACAACACTGGAGAAATCTTTGCCAACACGTAGAAATGGATGTCCCCAGAAGGAAGAGGTGCATCAGACTTGACTGACCCTTGCAGACAACACAACAAACACCACCCAGCTGCTGTGCAGAGCCATTATGTCCTCCTGCACCTCTTCCTTTGGCAGGCCTCCGCATCCGAGCCGCACGAGCTGTCCGAGTCGCTCCCCGAGGACGAGGAGGAGGAAGGCTTTGACGTGCTACAGTTCATGCTCAAGACCCAGCCCAGTTTGTTGTGCAGCACCTGTTTCAGTCCTGGGGGCAGGGGCAGCACCTCCAGCGTGTCCACGTAGTCGGGCAGGAGCTGGCGCAGGCGGAAGCAGCACAGGTACTGCAGGGACGTGCAGCTGGCACAGGACCGGATCACCTTCATGCTGCTCTTGGCTGCTGTTGAGCACACCATGGGGTAAAACTTCTTGTTCTGCAGCTTTGTGGCTGCCACCCCTGCCAGGGCATAGCACCAGGGAGGACACGTTAGTTTAGACACAAAGATCTCCCACCCACCCCAAACCCATTAACTGCAAAACTCCAAAATCCCAATCTATTAAACAACAAATGCGAGTGACCTCCCACTCACTTCACACCTTGGTCTTCTGCTTTCCCAGTGTTTCCTGCTGCAGCCAGACTCGAGTTCCTCCCACCCCATCCCTGGCTCTCACCTATGCACTTGCGGTTCTTGAAGAACGTGAGTGTCCCGTGCCACGTGTCCAAATGCACACCAATAATGGAGCCTTGGCCAAACCTCGAGGAGAAGTTGGTTTTGTCCCCCTTGTGATGCAGCAGTCCTGAAAATACACCCAAAAAATGGCATTCTGTGGAAAACCTGCACTCCAGGAATTCATCCCAACTCTCATGCTGCTGTTACAGCCTCGCTCAGTGCCAAAAACATCCCTGCATTTCTGACCCCTGCCCTCCCATCCCAGAGTGGCTGGAGGACAGGGAAAAGCTCCAGAGCACAGGGAGCAGCACTGAAACTCCAAAGTGGTGATGTGACAGTAGTACCCTGGTGTCCTGGCAGGGTCCCACACCAGATCTAAGTGGACCAGGAGAGATGCTCCAAGGGCTATGAGCTGCCAGCTCTGGTGTCCCTAATGAAGGGATTCACAGGTCTGGTGGCACTCCTTGTGTCACTGCTGCCTACCCAGCCACCCTGTCCATGTTACCTGTGTAAGAGAGTCCCCAGCTGTCCTCATCCTTGCCCAGCAGGCTGCAGAAGGTGTGACGGTACTTGTCCAGGTTCACATCCGACGTCCCAATCCCCACCATCTGGAAGGCAAAGCAGGGAGTAAGAACACAAACTCGGTGTCTTTTCAAGCAACAAAACACAACCAAGATTCCACCTCCAGTTCTTCCCTCGTCTTCTTGGCTGAACCCAAAACACCCAGAGGGGTTGGTGAAGCCAAGCTGGAGTTTTCAGGGTGGAGCTGAAGGCTACAATTTCCTTTCCTAAGTGAGGAGGCCCAGCTAAACTGCTGGAGAAGGTCACTGTCCTGTTCACAGGGTAACAGAATGGTTTCAGTTGGAAGGGACCTCAAATCTCATCCCATTCCACCCCTGCCATGGCAGGGACACTTCCCACTATCCCAGGCTGCTCCAAGCCCCATCCAGCCTGGCCTTGGACACTTCCAGGGATCCAGGGACAGCCACAGCTTCTCTGGGCACCCTCTGCCAGGGCCTGCCCACCCTGCCAGGGAACAATTCCTTCCCAATATCCCATCCATCCCTGCCCTCTGGCACTGGGAAGCCATTCCCTGTGTCCTGTCCCTCCATCCCTTGTCCCAAGTCCCTCTGCAGCTCTCCTGGAGCCCCTTTAGGCCCTGGAAGGGGCTCTGAGGTGTCCCTGGAGCCTTCTCCTCTCCAGGTGAGCACCCCCAGCTCTCCCAGCCTGGCTCCAGAGGGGCTCCAGCCCTTGGGGAATCTCCATGGGCTCCTCTGGACTCTCTCCAGCAGCTCCATGTCCTGCTGCTGTTGGCCCCAGGGCTGGAGGCAGCTCTGCAGGTGGGGTCTCACCTGAGGGGGCAGAATCCCCCCCTCCCCACTCTGGGGGCTCAGCAGACAACCGAGGGCATGGGGGGGTGGTTCTGGGTGCTCATGGTCAGGCAGTGTCCAGTTCTCATCCTCCAACACTCCCTGTCCTTCTCCCAGGGCTGCTCTCACTCCAATCTCTGCCCAGCCTAGATTGGTGTTTGGGATTGCCCTGACACAGGTGCAGCACTGGCACTTGGGCCTTGTTCAACTTTCTTCCCATGGCCCCAGCTCTCCTGCCTGTCCAGGTCTCTCTGGATGTCCCATCCCTCCCCTCCAGGGTGTCACCTCCTGACACAGCTGGGTGTCAGCTCCAGTCTGGCCGAGGGTGTCCTGATCCCACTGTCCATGTCCCCAGCAGAGATGTGAAACAATACTGGTCCCAGTGCCAGCCCTTGAGCAATGTCACTTGTCACTGGTCTCTGCTGACTCCCAACTCTTCACATGCAACCATCCAGACAATTCCATATCCCCCAAATGTCAAATCCATATCCCCTCTGTCAAATCCATGTCTCTCCAGGTTAGAGCCATGCAAGACAGGAACAAATGCTTTGCACAAATTCAGGTAGATGAGATCAGTTCCTCTTCCCTCCTCTACCAACACTTAAACCCCCACAACCAAAGGCCACTGAATCCCTTAGAGAAACCATGATGGATGCCATCAATCACAGCCACTTTTTCCATGTGCCTTTGCATAGTTTCCAAAAGGACCTGCTCCACGATTGCCAGGCTGAGGTGAGACTGGTCAGCCTGTACTTCCCCACATCATCCTTATTTCCCTTTCTAAAAATGGAGGTTATGTTTCCTCTTTTCCTGTCACTGGGAACTTCACCAGACTGCCACAGTTTCTCCAATATGACAGATACAGACTAAACCACTTCATCCAGCAGTTCCCTCAGATCCCAGAGATGCATCTCATCAGCTCCCCATGAACTTGTGCACAGACAGCCTCAAACCTCATCCTGCCATGGTGGAACCTCATCCTGCCAGCCCCTGTCCAAAATCCTGGGCATTTCTGTGTGCCCCACACATACCATGTCAGTGCCATACACTGGAGAGGTCATCTTGATCTCCCAGAAGTGCTGCCCGTCTGCCAGCTCCTTGTTGCCGCGGATGGCGGCCGTGCCACAGCTGTACTCCATGTGGAAGTTCACCTTGCGGTTGTCACACGTCAGCAGCGTGGCCGTTGACTTGTTCAGGTCATCCCACACCCAGTCAAAATCTGTTGAGGAAGCACAGAGGGGACAAGGATGGGGTAAAGACTCTAAGGAAATGAGCTCCAAGCCAAAACACAGGCAGATGTTTGCTTTGAACACCTGTTGGTGGATTCATTTATATTTCTCTTATTATTTAAGAGGATAAATCTTAAGCTGTGCACATCAGAGAACTGCTTGAGGCCTGAACTACTCTGCAGTGTCCCACCAGGGATGATCAGCACTCCAAAGCTGTCAGCATTCACCAGGCCAAATTTTGGCTAACACTGGGCAGAGCCTCCCTTCTCCGCACACTCCTCATGGGATCAAGGGTGGCTCTGCCATGCCACGGGCTCTCCCCCCAGCCCAAACCCACCCTGTGCTCAGAGCCAGGCACCCTGCCAGCCCTGCAGGGATCAGGAGGGCCCTAAGCACTGGCTCTGCTCACTGGGGCCTAAGCCAGATCGGAAAGCAGGTCCCAGGGGTGAGCGCTGACGCCGTACCAGCATCAGCCCTGAGCCTGGAAACACGACAGCAGGCACAGGCTGGTAATCCTCCTACATCCTTGGGATGTAAACAAAGGAATGCTGGGACAGGAACAGGAACAGGACACTGCAGGGACCCCCCCATCCGAGCCCCAGGGGAGCCCCTTACACTCATCCTCCTCGCCGCAGCGGCAGTCACGGACGCGGTGCAGGGCGTGCAGGCTGGAGCAGTAGGGAGCTTCACTCTGGTTCTCACAGTTGCAGTAGGACTCTCCAGTCACAGGGATGGCACTCGGGATGGAGGGAGACAGGGAGGAGAACTCCGGCTCTGAATCCGAGTCACTGTGCTGCTGGGGACAACAG